>NW_028295220.1:0-230000 GCF_964341445.2 Mesoplodon mirus
GAGTGTTCTAATTTCATTCTTTTACATGTAGCTCTCCATATTTCCCAGCACCAATGATTGAAGAGACTGTCTTATCTCCATTGTATAGTCTTGCCTCCTTTGTCATAGATTAGTTGACCATAGGTGTGTAGGTTTATCCTTGGGCTTTCTTTCTTTTTTTTTTTTTTCTTTTACACGTTTATTGGAGTATAATTGCTTTACAATGGAGTGTTCGTTTCTGCTGTATAACAAAGTGAATCAGCTATACATATACAAATATCACCAGATCCCCTCCCTCTTGCATCTCCCTCCCACACTCCATATCCCACCCCTTTATGTGGTCACAAAGCACCGAGCTGATCTCCCTGTTCTATGTGGCTGCTTCCCAGTAACTATCGGTGTTACATTTGGTAATGTATTTATGTCCATGCCACTCTCTCACTTCGTCCGAGCTTACCCATCCCCCTTCCGGTGTCCTCAAGTCCTTTCTCGATGTCTGTATCCTTAATCCTGTCCTGCCACTAGGTTCTTCAAAATCTTTTTTTTTTCCTTCATTAGATTCCATATATCTCTGTTAACATACAGTATTTGTTTTTCCCTTTCTGACTTACTTCACTGTGTAGGACAGATTCTAAGTCCATCCACCTCAGTACAAATAACTCAGTTTTGCTTCTTTTTATGGTTGAGTAATATTTGATTGTATATATGTGCCAGATCTTCTTTATCCATTCATCTGTCGATGGACACTTAGGTTGCTTCCATGTCCTGGCTAATGCAAATAGAGCTGCAATGAACATTTTTGTACATAACTCTTTTTGAATTATGGTTTTCGCAAGGCAAATGCCCAGTACTTGGATTGTTGTGTCATATGGTACTTCTATTGTTAGTTATTTAAAGGAACCTCCGTACTGTTCTCCCTAGTGCCCATATCAATTTACATTCCCACCCACAGTGAAAGTGTGTTCCATTTTCTCCAATAAAGGCCTCTCCAGCATTTATTGTTTTGTAGATTTTTTTGATGATTGCCACTCTGACTGCTGTGAGGTGATACCTCAGGGTAGTTTTGATTTAGATTTCTCTAATGATTAGTAATGTTAAACATCCTTTCATGTGTTTCTTGGTAATCTGTATATCTTCTTTGGAGAAATGTCTATTTAGGTCTTCTGCCCGTTTTTGGATTGGGTTGTTTGTTTTTGTGATATTGAGCTACATGAGGTGCTTGTAAAGTTTGGAGATTAATCCTTTGTCAATTGCTTCATTTGAAAATATTTTCTCCCATTCTGAGGGTTGTTTTTGCATCTTGTTTATGTTTTCCTGTACTGTGTAAAAGCTTTTAAGTTTCATTAGGTCCCATTTGTTGATTTCTGTTTTTATTTCCATTTCTCTAGGAGGTGGGTCAAAAAGGATCTTGCTGTGATTTATGTCATAGAGTGTTCTGCCTATGGTTTCCTCTAAGTGTTTTATAGTGTCTGGTCTTATATTTAGATCTCTAATCAATTTAGAGTTTATTTTTGTGTATGGTGTTATGGAGTGTTCTAATTTCATTCTTTTATGTGTAGGCGTCCAGTCTTCCCAGCACCAATTACTGAAGAGACTGTCTTTTCTCCATTGTATATCCTTAGCTCCTTTGTCATAGATGAGATAGCCATAGGTATGTAGGTTTATCTCTGGGCTTTCTGTCCTGTTCCATTGATCTGTGTTTATGCCAATCTACATACACTTGATTCCATTATGGAGACATATAAATACATAGGTTTCAAGGTTATTACCAGTCAGATATATTCCTCTTCAGTGAATAGGGTGTTTTGTGTCCAGTTCATTGAGAAAGGAGTAGGTCTTGTCTATTACATATTTGGTATATGGAATGGGATCTGTGCTAATTTCAAACTCTGCTTTTACACATCACCCCACGTCACCTTTCCCCTTAAGGAGGCGTAAGTGTGTTTTCTAAATGTGTAACTCTGTTCTCTTTTGAAATTCAGTTCATGTGTAGCCATGTTTACATTTCCTCTATAAGTGATATATTACAATAAGTTTCTTTTTCTTTGTGGCTCATTTCACTTAGCATCATCGTACCTAAAGCCACTCATTATGCTGCTATTGGCCTTATGACATTGATTTTATGTCTGAGTGACATTCCATTGTATATAAGTACCACAACATCTATATCCATTTTTTTTTTCCTTTCCTGGGATATATAAAGTGTACCGAAGTCGAGGTTCTTGTAAACAGAGCAGCCCTAAAGTTTGGGCTGGCTGTGTGTTGTGGATTTTTAGTTTTCCCAAAATACACGCCCATGAGTGGAAGTGTGCTATACTCTGTAGCTCTGTTTTAGAAAACAACATACAGTTCTCCAGAGAGGCTGTTGGCAATTTACATCCTGTCCATCGGCGTAACCAGGCTCCCTTTTCTCCATGACCTGTCCTGCATTTGTGGCTTTTACACTATATGTGGATGGCCCTTTTGACTGGAGGTAAGGGACACTTCTCTGTAGTGTGGATTTGCAATGCCTGATGGCTTGCTTAGCCAAAAAGGGCATATGCATTTTTTCCCGAATATATTCAAGAAAATACACATAATCCCTTTTCAGCCAAGGGCAACATTGTCGAAATTCTATCGCTTTTCATGTGCTTTAAAGACGACTCCAATCTACCTCTTGAAATCTGTTTCCTTCAATTCTGCCTTGCATTCAAATCCTCTTCACTGCCTTTCCTCAATATATTTCTGGATGATAGTTGTCCTTTATAACTCTGCAAGTTTGTGAATTGCTGTGCCCCTGATTTCCATTTTTCAACTCGCCTCTTTGTGAGCTGGCTGCAATACCGCAGGATGGCTTTAGGCACTAGTCTGGTTCCGGGGCTTCAGGCTGAGCCTTTGGTTAATTCTTCTTCCTGATGGGAAACTAGAGTGACATGTGCCCATCCAAACACCTACAGCTAATCTCTCATTTATTTCCCCTCTTCCTGTTCATCCTCTGCACAATTTGCAAACTGTGCATACCGGGAGGGTAAAGGCGCTGACACTCCAAGTGGGGAGATTTTTAGTAATGCAGATCGAATGGTGAAGCCGAGCACGACAAAAGGAAAAATGAGGTACCTTTTAGAAAACTTTCCCAATTACACAGTGTACCATCCACTGGGTTTCCCATGCATGTTTTAACTGGAGAAAGATTCCCTTAAACCTGGAGAGTTGGGACCACTAGAATGGGTAGCACACAGTATTGCTCTAAGTGGTGTTCTTTTGTTCACACAACCTCAGCAATCTTGTCAGCCCCAAGTGTCCAGTCTTATGTCTCATCCAGCTGTGGGTGTAAAGGTGGTCAATCTAGCTTGCATCACAGGCCCTGAACGTAATTTTTAAGACTTTCTCTCTGTTTTTGCATTTTGCTTTTGAAATTTATTTTTATAAGTGGGTTTAACTGAATTTCAGTGCTGTGTTCATGCCGTTATACACACACATGATTCCTTTATGGAGACATGAGAATACATATGTTTTAAAATACTTAGAGTCAGACATATTCCTCTGCAATGAATAGGGGGTGTTGAGTCCAGTTCATTGTGCCGGGAGTAGGTGTTGTCTATTACATACATGGTTTATATAACGGTATCTGTGCTAATTTAAAACTGCGGTTTTATGCATCACCCCGCCTCGGCTTTCCTCTTAAGCAGGCAAAAGATGTTTCCTAAATGTGTGACTCTGTTGTGTTTGTCATTCAGTTCATGTGTAGTCATGTGTACATTCCCACTTTGAGTGATACCTTATGATAAGAATAGTTACTCTGTAATCTTTCCTTACTCCGTTCATGTGTAGCCATATTTACAGGAACTTCATAAGTCATATCTTATGATAAGCTTCTTTTTCTGTGTGACTTATTTCACTTAGATTCATCGTACCTGAATCCACTCATTTTGCTGCTACTGGTCTTATGACATTGATTTCATGGCTGAGGGATATTTCATCGGACGTAAGTACCACAATTTTTTGTACCATTTTTATCTTTCAGGGATATTTAAGGTGCACCCAAATGAGCTTCTTGTAAGCAGTGCAGCCCTAAATAGTGGGGTGGCTCTGTCTTATTGATTTTCAGTTTTCCCAAGGTATATTCCCTAGACTTGAAGTGCCCTTGGCTCTGTACCTCTGTTGTTTACTTGTTTTAGGGAACTCAGTGCACTCCTCCAGAGAGGCAGTTGACAATTTACATCCCGCCCATCAGCATAACAAGGCTCCCTGTTCTCCAGGACCTGTCTTGCCTTTCTGGTAATTACCCATTTTGTGGATGTCCCTTTTGACTGGTGGGAAGTGATACTTCTTTGTAGTGCAGATTTGAATTGCCTGCTTGCTTGCCTGGCAAAAAAGCGTATATGTGTTTTCTCCTGAATATATTCAGGAGAAAACTCATACGCCCTTTTTGGCCTAGTGCATCATTGTCGAAGTTGTGCCCCTTTTCCTGTGCTTTAAAGGAGATTCCAACGTACCTCTTGAAATCTGTCTCCTGCTATTCTGCCTCGCTTTCAAGTCCGCCTCCTTGCCTACATTAAACAGATATTTGGACGATAGTTGTCCTGTATTTCTCTGCCAGTTTGTGAATTGCTGTGCCCCTGAGCTCCATTTTTCAACTCGTATTTTGTGAGCTGAATGCAAGTCCAAACTTTGGATCAGGACCTATACTGGTGTCCGTTGGGTGGCTGAGACTTTGGTTAATTCTTCTTCCTCCCGGGAAAGAAGAGTGACATGTGCCCGTCCAAATGCCTAACAGCTACTCTCTCATTGGTTCTCCCTCTTCCGTTTCATCCTCTGCCAAATTGGCAACCTGTGAGAACCACGAGGTTAAAGGGGCTATCTCTCCAAGTTGGGAGATTGATAGTAAAGCAGTTGGAAAGTCAAACAGGAGCACCAGGAAAGGGACTATTCGTTGAGTTTTAGAGACCTTTCCTATTCACAGTGTGTCCATTCTCTAGGTTTCCCGTACATGTTATACCTATAGTAATATTCCCTTCAACCTGGAGAGTTGGGAAACATGGAATGGGTGCCATGCATTATTGCTTTAAAGGGTCTGCATTTGCTCACCCAATCTCACCAGTCCTCTCAGTCCCAAGTGTCCAGCCTTATGCCACATCCAGCTGTCATTGTAGATAGGGTCATTCCAGGTTTCGTCAGAGACCCTGAAGGAATTGTAAAGAATGTCCCTTTTTTTTTGTTTTGTTTTTGAAATTCCTTTTTATAGTGGGTTTGAGCTGATTCTCGCTGCCATGTTTATGCCAGTCTAGACACACTTGATTCCCTTATGGAGACATATCAATACATAGGTTTTATGATTCATTCTAGTAAGATATATTACTCTGCGGTGAATATGGGGTGTTGAGTCCCTTTCACTGAGGAAGGTGTAGGTCTTGTCTCTTCCATATTTGGTTTTTGGAACGGTACCTGTACTAATACCAAACTCTGGTTTTATGCATCACCCCACCTCTCCTTCCCCCTTAAGCAGGCATAAGGGTGTTTTTTAAACGTGAGTCTCTCTTCTCTTTCCTAACTCAGTTCATGTGTAGCCATGTTTACAGGATCTTCATAAGTGATATATTATGATAAGTTTCTTTTTCTGTGTGACTTATTTCACTTAGAATTATCGTACATGAATCCACTCATTTTGCTGCTACTGGCCTTATGACATTGATTTCATGGCTGAGGGATATTCCATCATATGTAAGTACCACAGTTTCTTGAACCATTTATGTCTTTCCTGGGATATTTCCAGTGTACCCATGTTGAGGTTTTGGTAAGCAGTTCATCCCTGAATTTTGGTGTGGATCTGTCTTATTTATTTTCAGTTTTCCCAAGGTATATTCCCTAGACTGGAAGTGCCCTTGGCTCTGTATCTGTGTTGTTTACTTGTTTTAGGGAACACAATGCACTCCTCCAGAGAGGCAGTTGGCAATTTACATCCCGCCCATCAGCATAACCAAGCTCCCTGTTCTCCAGGGCCTGTCTTGCCTTTCTGTTTTTTACAAATTTTGTGGATGTCCCTTTTGACCGGTAGGAAGTGATACTTCTTTTTAGTGCTGATTTGCATTGCACACTTTCTTGGTTGTCCAAAAAGGGCATATGCGTTTTCTCCTGTATATATTCACGTGAAAACCCATATGCCCTTTATGGCCATTTCCATAATTTCCGAAGTTGTAATGCTTTTTCTGTGTTTAAAGACGATTCCAGTGTACCTCTTGAAATCTGTTTCATGCCTTTCTGCCTCATTTTCCCTTCCGCCTCGTGGCTTTCTCTCAACAGATTTTTGGAAGAGAGTAGTCCTTTATAACTCTGCATGTTAGTGAATTGCTGTGGCCCTGAGCTCCATTTTTCAACTCGCGTTTTTGTGAGCTGACCACAAATCAACAGTTTTGCTTCTGGACTTATAATGATTCTGGGGGGGCAGGCTGAGACGTTTGTAATTCCTCTTTGTGACGGGAAATTATAGTGACCTGTGGCTGTCCAAATGCCTAAAGCTACTCTCTCATTGGTTCTCTCTCTTCCCTTGTATCCTCTGCACAATTTGCCAACTGTGCGAACCAGGAGTTTATAGGGGCTGACTTTCAAAGTTGGGAGATTGATAGTAAAGCAGTTGGAATGTCAAACTGGAGCACAAGGAGAGTAAAAAAGTAGTAGAGTTTTAGAAACCTTTCACCATCAGATGGTTTCCATTCTCTAGGTTCCCATACACGTTATAAATGTAGTGATATTCCCTACTACCTGGAGAGTTGGGAATCATGGAATGGGTGGCAGGCATTATTGCTTTAAAGGGTCTGCATTTTTTCACCCAATCTCACCAATGCTCTCAGTCCCAAGTGACCAGCCTTATGCCACATCCAGCTGTCATTGTAGATATAGTCATTCCAAGTTTCATCAGAACCCCTGAAGGTATTGTGTAAGAATTTTACTGTTTTTATGTTTTGTTTTGAAATTCAGTTTTATATTGGGTTTGAGCTGATTCTCACTGCCATGTTTATGTTGTTCTAGACACACTTGTTTCCCTTCCGGAGACATATCAATACATAGGTATTAAAATTCTTACTACTCAGATATGTTTCTCGGCGGGGAATAGGGATGTTGAGTTCCATTCACTGAGGAAGGAGTAGGGCTTGTCTCTTCTGTTTTTGGACTATGGAACGGTTCCTGTGCTAATATCAATCTTATGTTTTGTGCATCTCCCCACCTCTCTTTCCCCTTAAGCAAGCGTTAGAGTGTTTTCTAAATCTGAGACCCTGTTCTCTTCCCTAATTCAGTTCATATGTAGCCATGTTTACATTCCCTTCATAAGTGATATCTTATGTCAGAATGCACCATGGCCGTTCTCATAATAATGCTCCATGACCCCTGTCATAACAATGCACAATGCCCTGGTTATCACAATGCTCCATGTCCCTTGTCATCACAATTCTCCACGTCCATGTCATCACAGTGCTACATGACACTTCTCGTCAATATGTTACATGCTCTTGTCATCACAATTATCCATCCACTTGACATTGCAATGCTCCATGCACTTGTCATCACAATGCTCCATGCACTTGTCATCACAATGCTCCATCCCCTTGTCATCACAATGCTCCATGACCCCTGTCATGACAATGCTCCCTGACACCTGTCATCACAATGCTTCATGCCCCTTGTCATTACAGTGCTCCATGATGCTCGACATCACAATTACCCAAGGTCTTCTCATCACAAAGCTCCATGGCCAATATCATCACAATGCTCCATGACAACTGTCAACACAACACTCCATGACACCTGACAACACAATGATACGGCACTCTTGTCATCACAGTGTTCCATTCCCTAGTCATCACAATGCTCCATAGCCCCTGTCTTCACAATACTCCATGAATATTTTCAGCCCAATGTTCCATGACACTTGTCATCACAATGATCTATGTCCTTGACATCCCTATGCTCCATGACCCCTGTATTCACAATGCTCCGTGACGCTTGTCATCACAGTGCTCCATGACACATGTCATCACAATGCTCCATGCCTTTGTCAGCAAAATGTTACATGACCTTGTCATTACAATGCTCTATGCGCTTGTCATCACAATACTCTATTTCCATTGTCATCACAATCCTCCATTAACCTTGGGATCACATTGCTTCATGCCCTTGTCATCACAATGCTCCATGCTCCTTGAAATCAAAATGATCCATGACCTCTGTCATCTCAATGCTCCAAACACTTGTGATCACAATGTTCCATAACACTTGTCATCACAACGCTCCATGATGCCTGTCATCACAATACTCCATGCCCTTTTCATCACAAAGCTCCATGACCTTTGTCATCACAATTCTCAATACACTCGTCATCACAATGCTCCCTGACACTTGTCATCAGAATGCTCTTTGAATCCTGTCACGAAAAGGCTCCATGCCTTTTTAATCACAATGCCCCATGCCGTTTTCATCACAATGCTCCATGCCATTGTCATCAAAATAATCCACAAGCTTCTCCTCAGAATTCTCCATGACCCTTGTCATCACAATGCTCCATGCACTTGTCAGCACAATGCTCCCTGACCCTGGTCATCAAAATGCTCCAAGCCATTCACATCACAATGCTCCATTACCTTTGTCATCAGAATCCTCCATGACACTTGGCATCACAATGCTCCATGTCATTGTCATCACAATGGGCCATTACATATGTCATCACAATGCTCCCTGACGCCTCTCTTCACAATATTGCATGACCTGGTCATCACAATGCTCCATGCCCTTGTCATCAAAATGCGCCATTCCAACTGTCATTGCAATAATCCATGAAACTTATGAGACCAATGTTCCATGCCCTTGTCATCACAATGCTACATGCCCTTGTTATCAAAATGCTCCATGACCTCTGTCATCACAATGCTCCGTGAATCCAGTCATCACAATGCTTCATGACCTTTGTCATCACAATTGTCCATGCCCTCGTCATCAAGAGTGTCTGTGACCTTTTTAACCACAATGCTCCATGAAATTTTTATCACAATGCTCTTTGACCCTTGTCATCACTATGCTCCATGCGCTTGACAGCACAATGCTCCATGACACATGTCATCACAATGCAACATGCACATGTCATCACAGTGCTCCCCAATCTTGTCATCACAGTGCTCCTTAAAATTTGTCATCACTATGCTCCATGCACTTCTCATCAAAATGCTCTCTCACCACTGATATCACAATGCTACATCACTATTTGTCACAATACTCCATCACACCTGTCATCACAATGTTCCATGACTCCTGTCATCAGAAAGCTACATGCACTTATCATCACAATGTTCGATGACCCATGACATCACAGTGTTCCATAACACCTGTCATCAAAATGTTCCATGAAACTTTTCATCACATTGCTCCATGACCCTGTCATCAGAATGCTCCCTGCCCTTCTCATCACAATGCACAACGCCCTTGCCATCAAAATGCTCCATGACCTTTGTCATCACAAAGATCCATGACCCTTGGCATCACAAAGCTCCATGTCATTGTCATCAGATTGCTCCATGACCTTGTCTTCACAAAGCTCCATGACACATGTCTTCAGAATGCTCCATGGCCTTCTCATCACAATGCTCCATGCCCTTGCCATAACAATGCTCCATTACCCCTGTCATAACAATGTTCCATGACCCCTGCCATCACGATGAACCATGGCCTTGTCATCACAAAGCGCCATGACACTTCTCATCACAATGCTCTAAGAACGCTGTCATCAAAATGCACCATGCCCATCATCATAATGCTTCATGCTCTTGTCATCACAATGAAGTCAAAATGCTCCATGACCTCTGTCATAACAATGCACCAAACCCTTTTGATCACAGTATTCCATAACACTTGTCATCACAATGCCCCATGACGCTCGTCATCACAATTATCAATGGCTTTCTCATCACAATGCTCCATGACCTTTGTCATCTCAATGCTCAATACACTTTTCATCAAAATGCTCCCTGACACTTGTTTTCTGTATGCTCCTTGAACCCTGTCATGACAAGGCTCCATGCATTTTTCATCACAATGATCCATGCTCTTTTAATCACAATGCTCCAAGACCCATGTAATCACAATGCTCCATGCCCTTGCCATCACAAAGTTCAATGACGCATGCCATCAGATTGTTCCTTGGTCTTCTCCTCACAATGCTCCACGCCCTTGTCATCACAATGTTCCAAGACTCCTGTAGTCACAATGCTCCATGCCCCTTTTCATCAGTATGCTCCATGAGACTTGTCATCACAAGGCTCCATGGTTTTGTCATCACAATGCTCCAGGACCTTCTCATCACAATGCTTCTCGACCTTGTCATGAAAATTTTCAATGGCCCTTGTCATCATAATGCTCCAAGCCCTAGTCATCACAATGCTCCATTATATTTGTCATCACAATTCTCCATTACATTTGGCATCACAATGCTCCCTGACACCTGTCTTCACAATACTCCATGAACTTCTCATCACAAAGCTCCATGCCCTTGTCATCACAATGCACCATGCCCACTGTCATCACAATAATCTATGAAACTTGTCAGACGAATGCTCCATGTCACAGTCATCACAATGCTCCATGCCCTTGTCATCACAATGCTCCATGACCTCTGTCATCACAATGCTCCGTGACTCCAGTTATCACAATGATTCATAACATTTGTCATCACAGTGGTCCATGCCCGCGTCATCACAAGGCTCTATGACATTTGTAACCGCAATGCTCCATGAACTTTTCATCAAAATTCTTTGTGACCCTTGTCATCACAATGCTCCATGTCTTTGTCAGAACAATGCTCCATGACCATTGTCATCACAAATTGCCACGCGCATTTCATCACAACGGTCCACAACCTTGTCATTGCAATGCTGCATAAACCTTGTAATCACAATGTTCCAAGCACTTCTCATCAAAATGCTCTCTCACCAGAGATATCAAAATGTTCCATCACTAGGCATCACAATACTCCCTCACCTCTGTAATCACAATGATCCATGACACCGTCATCACAATGCTACATCCCCTTATCATCACAATGTTCCGTGACCCCTGACATCTCAATGTTCTATAACCCCTCTCATCAAAATGCTCCATGACACTTTTCATCCCAAAGCTCCAAGACCCCTGTCATCACAATGTTCTCTAACCATTGCCATCAAAGTGTTCCATTACACTTTTTATCAAATTGCTGCATGACCCGGTCATCAAAATGCTCCCTGCCCTTCTCATCACAATGCACCATGCCCTTGTCATCAAAATGCTCCATGACTTGTCATCACAAAGCTCCATGACACTTGGCATCACAATGCTCCATGTCATTGTCATCACAATGCTCCATGAACCCTCTCATCACATGGCTCCATGCCCTTGTCATCACAAAGCTCCATGACACTTGTAATCACAATGCTTGATGCCCTCCTCATCACAGAGCTCCATGCCCTTCTCATTAAAATCCTGCATGACCCATGTATCACAGTGTTCCGTGCACTTGTCATCACAATGATCCATGCCCTCTTCATCACAATGCTCCAAAATCCCTGTAATCACAATGCTCTATGTCCTTGTCATCACAAAACTCCACGACACATGTCATCAGAATGCTCCATGGCCTTCTCATCACAATGTTCCATGCCCTCCTCATCACAATGCACCAAGACCCCTGTAATCACGATGCTCCATGCCCCTTTTCATCAGAATGCTCCTTGAGACTTGTCATCACAAGTCTCCATGGTCTTCTCATCACAGTGCTCCAGGACCTTGTCATCACCCTGCTCCATTCCCTTGTCATCACAATGCACCTTGACACCTGTCATCACAATAAACCATGAAAGATTTCAGCCCAATGCTCCACGACCTACTCATCACAAAGCTCCATGGCCATATCATCACAATGCTCCATGACCACTGTCATCACCACACTCCATGACACCTGACAACACAATGATCCAGGACACTTGTCATCACAATGCTCCATTCCCTAGTCATCACAATGCTCCATGACCCCTGTCATCACAACACTCCATGAACATTTTCAGCCCAGTGCTCCATGAACCTTGTCATCACAATGATCCATGTCCTTGTCATCCCAATGATCCATGAACCCTGTATTCACAATGCTCCGTGACGCTTGTCATCACAGTGCTCCATGACACATGTCATCACAATGCTCCATGCCTTTGTCAGCAAAATGCTACATGACCTTGTCATTACAATGCTCTATGCGCTTGTCATCACAATACTCCATTTCCATTGTCATCACAATCCTCCATGAACCTTGGGATCTCATTGCTTCATGCCCTTGTCATCACAATGCTCCATGCTCCTTGAAATCAAAATGATCCATGCCCTCTGTCATCACAATGCTCCAAACCCTTGTGATCACAATGTTCCATAACACTTGTCATCACAATAATCCATGATGCCTGTCATCACAATACTCCATGCCCTTTTCATCACAATGCTCCATGACCTTTGTCACCACAATTGTCAATACACTTGTGATCAGAATGCTCCCCAACACTTGTCATCAGAATGCTCCTTAAACCCTGTCACGAAAAGGCTACATGCAATTTTCATCACAATGCCCCATGCCGTTTTCATCACAATGCTCCGTGCCATTGTCATCAAAATACTCCACAAGCTTGTCATCAGAATGCTCCATGACCCTTGTCATCAGAATTCTCCATGCACTTGTCAGCACAATGCTCCCTGACCCTAGTCATCACACTGCTCCAAGCCATTGTGATCACAATGCTCCATTACCTTTGTAATCAGAATCCTCCATGACACATGGCATCACAATGTTCCATGCCATTGTCATCACAATGGGCCATTACATATGTCATCACAATGCTCCCTGACACCTGTCTTCACAATACAGCATGACCTGGTCATCACAATGCTCCATGCCCTTGTCATCACAATGGGCCATTACATATGTCATCACAATGCTCCCTGACACCTCTCTTCACAATACTGCATAACCTGGTCATCACAATGCTCCATGCACTTGTCATCACAATGCGCCATTCCAAGTGTCATCACAATAATCCATGAAACATATTAGACCAATGTTCCATGCCCTTGTCATCACTATGCTCCATGCCCTATTTATCACAATGCTCCATGACCCCTGTCATCACAGTTCTCCGTGATTCCAGTCATCACAATGCTTCATGACCTTTGTCATCACAATGGTCCATGCCCTCGTCATCAACAATCTCTGTGACCATTTTAACCACAATAATCCATGAAATTTTCATCCCAATTCTCTTTGACCCTTGTCATCACAATGCTCCATGCGCTTGTCAGCACAATGCTCCATGACAAATGTCATCACAATGTGCCATGCGCTTGTCATCACAGTTCTCCACAATATTGTCATCACAGTGCTCCTTAAAATTTTTCATCACGATGCTCCTTACTCTTCTCATCAAAATGCTCTCTCATCACTGATATCACAATGCTACATCACTATTTGTCACAATACTCCCTCACCCCTGTCATCACAATGTTCCATAACTCCTGTCATCACAATGCTACATTCACTTATCATCAAAATGTTCGATGACCCCTGACATCACAATGTTCCATAACACCTGTCATCAAAATATTCCATGACAGTTTTCATCAAATTGCTCCATGACCCTGTGATCAGAATGTTCCCTGCCCTTCTCATCACAATGCACAATGCGCTTTCCATCAAAGTGCTCCATGACTTTGTCATCAAAAAGATCCATGACCCATGGCATCACAATGCTAAATGAACGCTCTCATCACATTGCTCCATGCCCTTGTCTTCACAAAGCTCCATGACACATGTCATCAGTATGCTCCATGGCCTTCTCATCACAATGCTCCATGCCCTTGCCATCACAATGCTCCATTACCCCAGTCATAACAATGCTCCGTGACCCCTGCCATCACGATATTCCATGGCCTTGTCATCACAAAGCTCCATGACAATTCTCATCACAATGCTCCTAGAACCCTGTAATCACAATGCTCTATGCCACTATTCATTTCAAAGCTCCATGAATCCTTTCATCCCAATGCACCATGCCCATCATCATAATGCTTCAGTCTATTGTCATCACAATGAAAACAATATTCTCCATGACCTCTGTCATCATAATTCTCCAAACCCTTGTGATCAAAATGTTCCATAACACTTATCATCACAACACCCCATGACGCTCATCATCACAATTATCCATGGAATTCTCATCACAGTGCTCCATGATCTTTGTCATCACAATGCTCAATACACTTGTCATCACAATGCTCCCTGACACTTGTCGTCAGTATGCTCCTTTAACCCTCTCATGACAAGGCTCCATGCCTTTTTCATCACAATGATCCATGCCGTCTTCATCACAATGCTCCAAGTTCCCTGTAATCACAATGCTCCATGCCCTTGTCATCACAAAACTCCATGACGCATGTCATCAGAATGCTCCATGGCTTTCTCATCACAATGCTCCATGCCCTCGTCATCACAATGCACCAAGACAGCTGTAATCACAATGCTCCTTGCCCCTTTTCATCAGAATGCTCCATGAGACTTTTCATCACAAGTCTCCATGGTCTTCTCATCACAGTGCTCAAGGACATTGTCATCAACATGGTCCAATCCCTTGTCATCACAGTGCTCCATGACACCTGTCATCACAATGATCCATGAATATTTTCAGCCCAATGCTCCACGCCCTACTCATCACAATGCTCCATGGCCAATATCATCACAATGCTCCATGACCACTGTCATCACAACACTCCATGACACCTGACAACACAATGATCCGGGACACTTGTCATCACAATGCTCCATTCCCTAGTCATCACAATGCTCCATTACCCCTGTCATCACAACAATCCATGAACATTTTCAGCCCAGTGCTCCATGACCCTTGTCATCACAATGATCCATGCCCTTGTCATCCCAGTGCTCCATGACCCCTGTATTCACAATTATCCGTGACGCTTGTCATCACAGTGAGCCATGACACATGTCATCACAATGCTCCATGCCTTTGTCAGCAAAATGCTACATGACCTTGTCATTACAATGCTCTATGCGCTTGTCATCACAATACTCCATTTCCATTGTCATCACAATCCTCCATGAACCTTGGGATCACATTGCTTCATGCCCTTGTCATCACAATGCTCCAAACCCTTGTGATCACAATGTACCATAACCCTTGTCATCACAGTGCTCCATGATGCCTGTCATCACAATACTCCATGCCCTTTTCATCACAATGCTCCATGACCTTTGTCATCACAATTCTCACTACACTTGTCATCACAATGCTCCCTGACACTTGTCATCAGAATGCTCCTTAAACCCTGTCACGAAAAGGCTCCATGCCTTTTTCATCACAATGCCCCATGCCGTTGTCATCACAATGCTCCATGCAATTTTCATCAAAATACTCCACAAGCTTGTCCTCAGAAGGCTCCATGACCCTTGTCATCACAATTCTCCATGCACTTGTCAGCACAATGCTCCCTGACCCTTGTCATCACAATGTTCCAAGCCATTGTCATCACAACACTCCATTACCTTTGTCATCAGAATCCTCCATGACACTTGGCATCACAATGCTCCATGCCATTGTTATCCCAATGGGCCATTACATATGTCATCACAGTGCTCCCTGACACCTTTCTTCACAATATTGCATGACCAGGTCATCACAATTCTCCATGCCCTTGTCATCACAATGCACCATTCCAACTCTCATTGGAATAATCCATGAAAATTATTAGACCAATGCTCCACGCCCTTGTCATCACAATGCTCCATGCCCTTGTTATCACAAAGGTCCATGACATCTGTCATCACAATGCTCCGTGACTCCAGTCATCACAATGCTTCATGACCTTTGTCATCACAGTTGTCCATGCCCTCGTCATCAACAGTCTCTGTGACCTTTTTAACCACAATGTTCCATGAACTTTTCATGACAATGCTCTTTGACCCTTGTCATCACAATGCTCTATACCTTTCTCAGCACAATGCTCCATGACCCTTGTCATCACAATGCTCCATTCGCTTGTCAGCACAATGCTCCATGACACATGTCATTACAATGCTCCATGACCCCTGTCATCACAATGCTCCGTGACTCCAGTCATCTCAATTCTTCATAACGTTTGTCATCACAGTGGTCCATGCCCGCGTCATCACAAAGCTCTGTGACCTTTGTAACCGCAATGCTCCATGAACTTTTCCTCACAATTCTCTGTGACACTTGCCATCACAATCCTCCATGATTTTGTCAGAAAAATGCTCCATGACCATTGTCTTCACAATATGCCATGCGCATTTCATCACAGTGGTCCACAACCTTGTCATTGCAATGCTCCATAAATCTTGTAATCACAATGCTCCATGCCCTTCTCATAAAAATGCTCTCTCAGAAGTGATATCACAGTGTTCCATCACTAGTCATCACAATACTCACTCACCCCTGTAATCACAATGATCCATGACCCTGTCATCACACTGCTACCTCCCCTTATCATCACAATGTTCCATGACACCTACCATCAAAATCCTCCATGATCCGTTTCATGCCAAAGCTGCAAGACCCCTGATATCACAATGTTCTATAACCCCTGGCATCAAAATGTTCTATTACACTTTTCATCAAATTGCTGCATGACCCGGTCATCAAAATTCTCCCTGAACTTCTCATCACAATTCACCATGCCTTTGTCATCAAAATGCTCCATAACTTGTCATCACAATGCTCCATGAGCTTTGTCATCACAATTCTCAATACACTTGTCATCACAATGCTCCCTGACACTTTTCAGAAGAATGCTCCTTTAACCCTGTCACGAAAAGGCTCCATGCCTCTTTCAACACAAAGCCCCATGCCGTTTTCTTCACAATGCTCCATGCCATTCTCATCAAAATACTCCACAAGCTTGTCATCAGAATGCTCCATGACCCTTGTCATCACAATTCTCCATGCACTTGTCAGCACAATGCTCCCTGACCCTTGTCATCAGAATGCTCCATTACCTTTGTCAACAGAATCCTCCATGACACTTGGCATCACAATGCTCCATGCCATTGTCATCACAATGGGCCATTACATATGTCATCACAATGCTCCCTGATACCTGTCTTCACAACACTGCATGACCTGGTCATCACTATGCTCCATGCCCTTGTCATCACAATGTGCCATACCAAATGTCATCACAATAATCCATGAAACTTATTAGACCAATGTTCCATGCCCTTGTCATCACAGTGCTCCATGCCCTTGTTATCACAATCCTCCAAGACCCCTGTCATCACAATGCTCCGTGACTCCAGTTATCACAATACTTCATGACCTTTGTCATCACAATGGTCCATGCCCTCGTCATCAACAGTCTCTGTGACCTTTTTAACCACAATGCTCCATGAACTTTTCATCTCAATGCTCCATGAACCCTGTCATCACAATGCACCATGCCCATCATCACAATGCTTCAGGCTATTGTCATCACAATGAAATCAATATTCTCCATGACCTCTGCCATCATAATGCTCCAAACCCTTGTGATCACAATGTTCTATAACAGTTATCATCACAACACCCCATGACGCTCATCATCACAGTTATCCATGGTCTTCTCATCACAATGCTCCATGATCTTCGTCATCACAATGCTCAATACACTTGTCATCACAATGCTAACTGTCACTTGTCGTCAGTATGCTCCTTGAACCATGTCATGACAAGTCTCCATGCCTTTCTCATCACAATAATCCGTGCCCTTTTCATCACAATGCTCCAAGATCCCTGTAATCACAATGCTCCCTGCCCTTCTCATCAAAAAGCTCCATGAGGCATGTCATCAGAATGCTCCATGGCCTTCTCAACACAATGCTCCAAGGCCCCTGTACTCACAATGCTCCATGCCCCTTTTCATCTCAATGCTCCATGAACCCTGTCATCACAATGCACCATGCCCATCATCACAATGCTTCAGGCTATTGTCATCACAATGAAATCAAAATTCTCCATGACCTCTGTCATCATAATGCTCCAAAACCTTGTGATCACAATGTTCCATAACACTTATCATCACAACACCTCATGACGATCATCATCACAATTATCCATTGTTTTCTCATCACAATGCTCCATGACCTTTGTCATCACAATGCTCAATACACTTGTCATCACAATGCTCCCTGACACTTGTCATCAGTATGCTCCATTGTCATCAGAATGCGCCATTAACCCTGTCATGACACGTCTCCATGCCATTTTCATCCCAATGATCCATGCCCTTTTCATCACAATGCTCCAAGACCCGTGTAATCACAATAATCCATGAAATATTTCAGACCAATGAACAAAGCCCTTCTCATCACAATGCTCCATTACCTCTGTCATAACAATGCTCCGTGACCCTTGTATTCACAATGCTCCGTGACGCTTGTCATCACAGTGCTCCATGACACCTGTCATCACAATGCTCCATGCCTTTGTCAGCAAAATGCTACATGACCTTGTCATTACAATGCTCTATGCGCTTGTCATCACTATACTCCATTTCCATTGTCATCACAATAGTCCATGAACCTTGGGATCACATTGTTTCATGCTCTTGTCATCAAAATGCTCCCTGCTCCTTGAAATCAAAATGATCCATGACATTTGTCATCACAATTCTCCAAACACTTGTGATCACAATGTTTCATAACACTTGTCATCACAACGCTCCATGATGCCTGTCATCACAATACTCCATGCCCTTTTCATCAAAATGCTCCATGACCTTTGTCATCACAATTCTCAATACACTTGTCATCACAGTGATCCCTGACACTTGTCATCAGAATGCTCCTTGAACACTGTCACGAAAAGGCTCCATGCCTTTTACAACACAATGCCCCATGCTGTTTTCATCACAATGCTCCATGCCATTGTCATCAAAATACTCCACAATCTTGTCATCAGAATGCTTCATGACCCTTGTCATCACAATTTTCCATGCACTTTTCAGCACAATGCTCCCTGACCCTTGTCATCACAATGCTCCAAGCCATTGTCATCAGAATGCTCCATTACCTTTGTCATCAGAATCCTCCATGACACTTGGAATCACAATGCTCCATGCCATTGTCATCACAATGGGCCATTACATATGTCATCACAATGCTCCCTGACACCTGTCTTCACAATACGGCATGACCTGGTCTTCACAATGCTCCATGCCCTTGTCATCACAATGCGCCATTCCATCTGTCATCACAATAATCCATGAAACGTATTAGACCAATGCTCCATGCCCTTGTCATCACAATGCTCCATGCACTTGTTATCACAAAGTTGCAAGACCCCTGTAATCAGAATGTTCCATGCCCCTTTTCATCAGTATGCTCCATGAGACTTGTCTTCACAAGGCTCCATAGATTTCTAATCACAAATCTCCAGGACCTTGTCATCACAATGCTCCTCGACCTTGTCATGAAAATTCTCAATGGCCCTTGTCATCATAATGCTCCAAGCCCTAGTCATCACAATGCTCCATTATATTTGTCATCACAATCCTCCATTACATTTGGCATCTCAATGCTCCCTGACATTGTCATCACAATGGACCATGACATATGTCATCACAGTGCTCCCTGACACCTGTCTTTACAATACTCCATGACTTTCTCATCACAATGATCCATGCCCTTGTCATCCCAATGCTCCATGACCCCTGTATTCACAATGTTCCGTGACCCTTGTCATCACAGTGCTCCATGACACCTGTCTTCACAATACTCCATGGCCTTCTCATCACAATGCTCCATGCCCTTGTCATCACAATGCACCATGGCCACTGTCATCACAATAATCTGTGAAACTTGTCAGACCAATGCTCCATGCCCCTGTCATCGCAATGCTCCATGCCCTTGTCATCACACTGCTCCATTACACCTGTCATCACAATGCTCCCTGAATCCAGTCATCACAATTCTTCATAAAGTTTGTCAACACAACGGTCCATGTTCACGTCCTCAAAAGGCTCTGTGTCCTTTGTAACCTCAATGCTCCATGAAATATTCATCACAATGCTCCGTGACCCTTGTCATCACAATGCTCCATGCCTTTGTCAGAACAATACTCCATGACCCTTGTCATCACAATGTGCCACGCACTTTTCAACACAATGATCCACAACCTTGTCATCGCTATCCGCCATAAACCTTGTAATCACAATGCTCCATGCACTTCTCATCCAAATGCTCTCTCACCTGAGATATCACAATGTTCCGTCACTAGTTATCACAATCCTCCCTCACCCCGGTAATCACAATGTTCCATGACCCCATTCATCACTATGCTACATCCCCTTATCAGCACAATGTTCCATAACCCCTGACATCACAATCTTCCATAACCCCTGTCAGCAAAATGCTCCATGACCCTTTTCATCCCAAAGCTCCATGACCCCTGGCATCAAAATGTTCTATAACCCCTGTCATCAATATGTTCCATTACACTTTTCATCAAATTGCTGCATGACCCTGTCATCAAAATGCTCCCTGCCCTTCTCATCACAATGCACCACACCCTTGTCATCAAAATGTTGTGTGACCTTTGTCATCACAAAGCTCCATGACCCTTGGCATCACAGTGTTCCATGTCATTGTCATCACAGTGCTCCATAAAACCTCTCATAACATTGTTCCATGCCCTTGTCATTACAAAGCTCCATGACACTTGTCATCACAATGCTCGATGCCCTTCTCATCACAATGCCCCATGCCCTTGTCATTACTATCCTCCATGACTGATGTATCACAGTGTTCCGTGCCCTTGTCATCACAATGCTCCATGCCCACTCTCATCACAATAATCCTTGAAACATTTCAGACCAATGTTCAATGCCCTTCTCATCAAAATGCTCCATTACCTCTGTCATAACAATGCTCCATGACCACTGCCATCACAACGTTCCATTACACTTTTCATCAAAATGCTGCATGACCAGGTCATCAAAATGCTTCCTGCCCTTCTCATCACAATGCACCATGCCGTTGTCATCAAAATGCTCCATGACTTGTCATCACAATGCTCCATGCATTTGTCAGCAAAATTCTACATGACCTTGTCATTAGAAAGCTCTATGCGCTTGTCATTACAATGCTCCCAGAACTCTGTAATCACAATGCTCCATGCCCTTTTTCATCTCAATGCTCCATGAACCGTGTCATCACAATGCACCATGCCCATCATCATAATGCTTCAGGCTATTGTCATCACAATGAAATCAAAATTCTCCATGAACTCTGTCATCATAATGCTCCAAACCCTTGTGATCACAATGTTTCATAACACTTATCATCACAACACCTCATGACGATCATCATCACAATTATCCATGGTCTTCTCATCACAATGCTCCATGATCTTTGTCATCACAATGCTCAATACACTTGTCATCACAATACTCCCTGACAACTCTCGTCAGTATGCTCCTTGAACCCTGTGATGACAAGGCTCCATGCCTTTTTCATCACAATGATCCATGCCCTTTTCATCACAATGCTCCAAGATCCCTGTAATCACAGTGCTCCATGCCCTTGTCATCACAAAACTCCAGGAAACATGTCATCAGAATGCTCCATGGCCTTCTCATCACAATGCTCCATGCCCTAGTCATCACAATGCTCCAAGACCCCTGAAATCACAATACTCCATGCCCCTTTTCTTCAGTATGCTCCATGAGACTTGTCATCACAAGGATCCATGGTTTTGTCATCACAATGCTCCAGGACATTGTCATCACAATGCTTCACGACCTTGTCATGAAAATTTCCAAAGGCCCTAGTCATCATAATGCTCCAAGCCCTAATCATCACAATACTCTATTATATTTGTCATCACAGTTCTCCATTACATTTGGCATCACAATGCTCCATGCCATTTTCATCGCAATGGCCCATGACATATGTCATCACAATGCTCCCTGACACCTGTCTTCACAATACTCCATGACCTTCTCATCACAATGCTCCATGCCCTTGTCATCACAATGCACCATGTCCACTCTCATCACAATAATCTATGAAATTTCTCAGACCAATGCTCCATGCCCGTGTCATCACAATCGTCCATGACCCCTGTCATCACAATGCTCCGTGACTCCAGTCATCACAATGCTTCATAACGTTTGTCATCACAATGGTCTATGCCCGTGTCATCACAAGGCTCTGTGACCTTTGTAACCACAATGCTCCATGGAATTTTCATCACAATTCTCTGTGACACTTGTCATCACAGTGCTCCATGTCTTTGTCAGAACAATGCTCCATGACCATTTTCATCACAATGTGCCACGCACATTTCATCACAACGGTCCACAAACTTGTCATTGCAATGCTCCATAAAGGTTGTAATCACAATGGTCCATGAACTTCTCATCAAAATGCTCTCTCACCATAGATATCACAATGTTCCATCACTAGTCATTACAATACTCCCTCACCCCTGTAATCACAAGGTTCCATGACACTGTCATCACCATGCTACATCCCCTTATCATCACAAAGTTCCATGACCCCTGCCATCACAATGTTCCATAACCCCTGTCATCAAAATGCTCCCTGACCCTTTCCATCCCAAAGCTCCAAATCCCCTGACATCACAATGGTCTATAAACCCTGCCATCAAAATGTTCCATTACACTTTTTTATCAAATTGCTGCATGACCCGGTCATCAAAATGCTCCCTGCCCTTCTCATGCAATGCACCATGCCCTTGTCATCAAAATGTTCCATGACTTGTCATCACAAAGCTCCATGAACCTTGGCATCACAATGCTCCATGTCATTGTCATCACAATGCTCCATGAACACTCTCTTCACATTGCTCCATGCCCTTGTCATCACAAAGCTCCATGACACTTGTCATCACAATGCTCGATGCCATTCCCATCACAATGCTTCATGCCCTTGTCCTTACAATCCTGCATGACCCATGTATCACAATGTTCCTTGCCCTTGTCATCACAATGCTCCATGCCCACTCTCATCACAATAATCCATGAAACATTTCAGACCAAAGTTCCATACCCTTCTCATCACAATGCTCCATTACTCCTGTCATAACAATGCACCATGACCCCTGCCATCACAATCTTCCATGGCCTAGTCATCACAAGGGTCCATGACACTTCTCATCACAATGCTCAAGACCCCTGAAATCACAATGCTCCATGCCCTTGTCATCACAAAGCTCCATGACGCATGTCATCAGAATGTTCCATGGCCTTCTCATCACAATGTTCCATGCCCTTGTCAGCACAATGTTCCAAGACCCTTGTAATCACAATGCTCCATGCCACTTTTCATCTGAATGCCCCAAGAACCCTGTCATCACAATGCACCATACCCATCATCATAATGCTTCAGGCTATTGTCATCACAATGAAATCAATATTCTGCATGTCCTCTGTCATCATAATGCTCCAAACCCTTCTGATCACAATTTTGCATAACACGAATCATCACAACACCCCATGATGCTCATCATCACAATTATCCATGGTCTTCTCATCACAATGCTCCATGATCTTTGTCATCACAATGCTCAATACACTTGTCATCAAAATTCTCCCTGACACTTGTCATCAGTATGCTCCTTGAACCCTGTCATGACAAGGCTCCATGCCTTTTTCATCACAATGATCCATGCCCTTTTCATCACAATGCTCCAAGATCCCTCTAATCACAATGCTCCATGCCCTTGTCATCACAAAACTCCAGGACACATGCCATCAGAATGCTCCATGGCCTTCTCATCACAATGCTCCATGCCCTAGTCTTCACAATGCTCCAAGACCCCTGTAATCACAATGCTCCATGCCCCTTTTCATCAGAATACTCCATGAGACTTGTCATCACAAGTCTCCATGGTCTTCTCATCGCAATGCTCCAGGACCTTGTCATCACCATGCTTCATTTACTTGTCATCACAATGCTCCAGGACTCCTATCATCACAATACTCCATGCACATTTTCAGCCCAATGCTCCACGACCTACTCATCACAGTGCTCCATGGCCAATATCATCACAATGCTCCATGACCACTGTCATCACAACATTCCATGACACCTCACAACACAATGATCCGGGATACTTGTCATCACAATGATCCATGCCCTTATCATCCCAATGCTCCATGACCCCTGTATTCACAATTCTCCGTGACGCTTTTCATCACAGTGCTCCATGACACATGTCATCACAATGCTCCATGCCTTTGTCAGCAAAATGCTACATGACCTTGTCATTACAATGCTTTGTGCGCTTGTCATCACAATACTCCATTTCCATTGTCATCACAATCCTCCATGAACCTTGGGATCACATTGCTTCATTCCTTTGTCATCACAATGCTCCATGCTCCTTGAAATCAAAATGGTCCATGACCTCTGTCATCACAATGCTCCAAATCCTTGTGATCACAGTGTTCCATAACACTTGTCATCACAACGCTCCATGATGCCTATCATCACAATACTCCATGGACTTTACATCACAATGCTCCATGACCTTTGTCATCACAATTCTCAATATACATGTCATCACAATGCTCCCTGACACTTGTCATCAGAATGTTCCTTGAACCCTGTCACGAAAAGTCTCCATGCCTTTTTCATCAAAAAGCCCCATACCGTTTTCATCACAATGCTCCATGCCATTGTCATCAAAATACTCCACAAGCTTGTCATCAGAATGCTCCATGACACTTGTCTTCACAATTCTCCATGCACTTGTCAGCTCAATGCTCCCTGACCCTTGTGTTCACAATGCTCCAAGCCATTGTCATCACAATGCTCCATTACCTTTGTCATCAGAATCCTCCATGACACTTGGCAGCACAATGCTCCATGTCATTGTCATCACAATGGGCCATTATATATGTCATCACAATGCTCCCTGACAACTGTCTTCACAATACTGCATGATCTGCTCAACACAATGCTCCATGCCCTTGTCATCACAATGCGCCATTCCAACTGTCATCACAATAATCCATGAAACTTATTAGACCAATGTTCCTTCCATGCCATCCATGCCCTTGTCATCACAATGCTCAATGCCCTTTTTATCACAATGCTCCATGACCCCTGTCATCACAATGCTCCGTGACTCCAGTCATCACAATGCTTCATGACCTTTGTCATCACAATTGTACATGCCTTCGTCATCAACAGTCTCTGTGACATTTTTATCCACAATGCTCCATGAACTTTTCATCACAATGCTCTTTGACCCTTGTCATCACAATGCGCTATGCCTTTCTCATCACAATGCCCCATGACCTTGTCATTACAATCCTCCATGACCCATGTATCACAGTGTTCCATGCCCTTATCATCACAATACTCTATGCCCACTCTCATCACAGTAATCCATGAAACATTTCAGACCAATGCTTCATGCCCTTCTCATCACAATGCTCCTTTACCTCTGTCATAACAATGCTCCATGACAACAGCCATCACAGTGTTCCCCGGCCTTGTCATCCCAAGGCTCCATGACACTTGTCATCACAATGCTCCACGACCCCTCTAATCAAAATGCTCCATGTCCTTTTCATCAAAAAGCTACATAACACATGTCATCAGAATGTTCCATGGCCCTGTCACCACAATGCTCCATGCCCTTGTCATCACAATGCTCCAAGACCCTTGTAATCAAAATGCTCCATGAGAATTTTCATCTCAGTGCTCCATGAACCCTGTCATCACAATGGACCATGCCCATCATCATAATGCTTCAGGCTATTTTCATCACAATGAAATCAGTATGCTCCATGACCTCTGTCATCACAATGCTCCAATCCCTTGTGATCACAATGTTCCATAACACTTATCATCACAACACCCTATGACGCTCATCGTCACAATTATCCATTGTCTTCTCATCACAATGCTCCATGACTTTTGGCATCACAATGCTCAGTACACTTGTCATCACAATCCTCCCTTACACTTGTCTTCAGTCTGCTCCATTAACCCTGTCATGACACGTCTCCATGCCTTTTTCATCACAATGATCCATGCCCTTTTAATCAGAATGCTCCAAGACCCCTGTAATCACAATGTTCCATGCTCTTGTCGTCACAAAACTCCATGACGCATGTCATCAGAATGCTCCATGGCCTTCTCCTCACAATACTCCATGCCCTTGTCATCACAATGCTCCAAGACCCCTGTAATCACAATGCTCCATGTCCCTTTTCATCAGAATGCTCCATGAGACTTGTCATCACAAGTCTCCATTGTCTTCTCATCAAAGTGTTCCAGGAACTTGTCATCATAATGCTCCATGATCCCTCTCATCACGATACTCCATGAATATTTTCAGTCCAATGCTCTATGACCTTCTCATCAAAATGCTCCATGACCCCTGTCATCACAATACTCCATGAACATATTCAGCCCAATGCTCCATGACCCTTGTCATCACAATGATCCATGCCCTTTTCATCCCAATGCTCCATGACCCCTGTATTCACAATGCTCCGTGATGCTTGTCATCACAGTGCTCCATGACACCGGTCATCACAATGCTCCATGCCCTTGTTATCACATTGTTCCATGACCCCTGTCATTACTATGCTCCGTGAGTTCATTCATCACAATGCTTCATGATCTTTGTCATCTCTATGGTCCATGCCCTCGTCATCAACAGTCTCTGTGACCATTTTAACCACAATGCTCCATGAACTTTTCATCACAATTCTCTTTGACCCTTGTCATCACAATCCTCTCTGCCTTTCTCAGCACAATTCTCCATGACACTTGTCATCACAATGCTCCATGCGCTTGTCAGCACAATGTTCCATGACACATGTCATCAAAATTCACCATGCGCTTGTCATCACAGTGCTCCACAATCTTGTCATCACAATGCTCCATAAAACTTGTCATCACAGTGCTCCATGCACTTCTCATCAAAATGCTCTCTCACCACTGATATCACAACGTTACATCACTATTCGTCACAATACTCCCTCACGCCTGTCATCACAATGATCCATGACTCCTGTCATCACAATTGTACATGCACATATCATCACAATGTTCGATGACCCCTGACATCAAAATGTTCCATAACCCCTGTCATCAAAATGCTCCCAAATCCTTTTCAACAAAATGCTCCATGACCCCTGGCATCACAATGTTCAATAACCCCTGTCATCTAAATGTTCCATGACACATTTCATCCAATTGCTCCATGACACTGTCATCACAATGCTCCCTGCCATTCTCATCACAATGCACAACGCCCTTGTCATCAGAATCCTCCATGACCTTTGTCATCACAAAGATCCATGACCCTTGGATTCACAATGCTCCATGTCAATTTCATCACAATGCTCCATGATCGCATTCATCACATTGCTCCATGCCGTTGTCATCACACAGCTCCATGACACATGTCATCAGAATGCTCCATGGCCTTATCATCACAATCCTCCATGCCATTGCCATCACAATGTTCCATTACCACTGTCATAACAATGCTCCATGACCCCTGCCATCACGATGTTCCATGGCCTTGTCATCACAAGGCTCCATGACCCTTCTCATCACAATGCTCCAAGACCCGGTAATCACAATGTTCCATGACCCCTGTCATCACAATGCTACATCCCCTTATCATCACAATGTTCCATGACACCTGACATCACAATGTTCCACAACCCCTGTCATCAAAATGCTCCATGACACTTTTCATCCCAAAGCTCCATGACCCCTGACATCACAATGTTCTATAACCCCTGTCATCAAAATATTCCATTACAATTTTCATCAAATTGCTGCAAGACACTGTCATCAAAATGCTCCCTGGCCTTCTCATCACAATGCACCACGCCCTTGTCATCAAAATGCTCCGTGACTTTTGTCATCACAAATCTCCTTGACCCTTGACATCACAATGCTCCATGTCATTGTCATCACAAGGCTCCATGAACCTTCTCATCACATTTCTCCATGCCCTTGTCATCACAAAGCTCCATGACACATGTCATCACAATGCTCGATGCCCTTCTCATTACTATGCTCCATGCCCTTGTCATTACAATCCTCTATGACCATTGTATCACAGTGTTCCGTGCTCTTGTCATCACAATGCTCCATGTCCACTCTCATCACAATAATCCATGAAACATTTCACACCAATGCTTCCTGTCCTTCTCATCACAATGCTCCATTACACCTGTCATAACAATGTTCCATGCCCCTGCCATCACAAATTTCCACGGCCTTGTCATTCACAAGGCTCCATGACACCTGTCATCACAATGTTCCAAGACCCCTGTAATCACAATGCTCCATGCCCTTGTCATCACAAAGCTCCATGACGCATGTCATTAGAATGTTCCATGGACTTCTCATCACAATGCTCCAAGACACTTTTTATCACAATGCTCCATGCCCCTTTTCATCTCAAAGCTCCATGAATCCTATCATCACAATGCACCATGCCCATTATCATAATGCTTCAGGCTATTTTCCTCACAATGAAATCAAAATGCTCCATGACCTCTGTCATCACAATGCTCCAAACCGTTGGGATCACAATGTTCCATAAAACTTCTCATCACAACACCCCATGATGCTCATAATCACAATTATCCATGGTCTTCTCATCACTATGCTCCATAACCTTTGTCATCACAATGCTCCCTGACACTTGTGGTCAGTATGCTCCTTGAACACTGTCATGACAAGGCTCCATGCATTTTTCATCACAATGATCCATGCCCTTTTCATCACAATGCTCAAAGACACCTGTATTCACAATGCTCCATGCAATTGTCATCACAGTGCTCCATGACGCATTCATCAGAATGCTTCATGGCCTTCTCTTCACAATGCTCCATGCCCTTGTCATCACAATGCTCCAAGACCCCTGTAAACACAGTGCTCCATGCCGCTTGTCATTATAGCGCTCCATGACGCTCATCATCACAATTATCCATGGCCTTCTCATCACAGTGCTCCACGGTCTTGCCATCACAGTTGTCCATTCCCTGGTCATCACAATGCTCTATGTTCCCTTTCATCACAATTCTCCACGTTCTTGGCATCACTATGTTCCATGACACTTCCCATCACAGTGTTAAATGCTTTGTCATCACAATACTGCACAAGCTTTTCATCAGAATACTCCATGACCCTTGTCATCACAATGATCCATGACCCCTGTCATCACAATGCTCCATGAGACATATCATCACAATGCTCCATGCCCCTTGTCATTACAGTGCTCCATGATGCTCGTCACCAGAATTATCCATGGTCTTCTCATCACAGTGCTCCACGGTCTTGCCATAACAATGCTCCATGCCCTGGTCATCACAATGTTCCATATCCCTTGTCATCACAATTCTTCATGTCCTTGTCCTCACAATGCTCCATGACAGTTCTCATCCCCATGTTACATGCTCTTGTCATCACAATTCTCCATGCACTTGTCATCGCAATGTCCCATGACCCCTGTCATAGCAAGCTCCATGCCTTTGTCATCACAATGCTTCACGACCATTTCATCAAAATTCTCAAAGGCCGTTGTCATCACAATGCTCCATGCCCTTGTCATCACAATGCTTCATGGCCCTTGTCATCACAATGCTCCAAGCCCTTGTCATCACAATGCTCCATTACCTTTGTCATCACAATCCTCCATAACACTCGGCATCACAATGCTCCATGCCATTGTCATCACAATGGAACATGAAATATGCCATCACGAGGCTCCCTGACACCTGTCTTCACAATAATCCATGACCTTGTTATCACAATGCTCCATGCCCTTGTCATCACAATGTGCCATGCCCACTGTCAACACAATTATCCATGAAACTTGTCAGACCAATGCTCCATGCTCCTGTCATCACAATGCTACATGACCCCAGTCATCACAATGCTCCGTGTGTCCCATCATCAGAAGACTCCATGACCTGTGTCACCACAAAAGTCAATGCCCTCATCATCACAAGGCTCTGTGAAATTTGTCACCACAATGCTCCATGAACTTTTCATCAAAATGCTCAATGTCATTGTCATTACAATGCTCCATGAACGCTCTCATCACATTGCTCCATTAACTTGTCATCACAAAGCTCCATGACACATGTCATCAGAATGCTCCATGGCCTTCTCATCACAATGTTCCATGCACTTGCCATCACAATTCTCCATTAACCCTGTCATAACAATGCTCCATGACCCCTGCCATCACGATGTTCCATGGCCTTCTCATCACAAGGCTCCATGACCCTTCTAATCACAATGCTCCATGCCCCTTTTCATCTCAATGATCCATGAACCCAGTCATCACAATGCACCATGCCCATCATCAAAATGCTTCATGCTATTGTCATCACAATGAAATCAAAATTCTCCATGATCTCTGTCATCACAATGCTCCAAATCCTTGTGATCAAAATGTTCCATAACACTTATCATCACAACGTCCCATGACGCTCGTCATCACAATTATACATGGTCTTCTCATCACAATGCTCCATGACCTTTTTCATCACAATGCTCAATACACTTGTCATCACAATGCTCCCTGACACTTGTCCTCAGTATGCTCCTTGAACCATGTCATGACAAGGCTCCATGCCTTTTTCATCACAATGCTCCATGCCCTTGTCATCACAAAGCTCCATGATGCATGCCATCAGAACGTTCCATGGCCATCTCATCCCGATGCTCCAAGCTCTTGTCATCACAATGCCCCAAGACCCCTGTAATCACAATGCTCCATGCCCCTTTTCATCAGAATATTCCATGAGACTTGTCATCACAAGTCTCCGTGGTCTTCTCATCACAGTGCTCCAGTACCTTGTCATCACAAGCCTCCATGGCCCCTGTCATCACAATACTCGATGAACGTTTTCAGCCCAATGCTCCTTGACCTTCTCATCACTATGCTCCATGACCCCTGTCATCACAATGCTCCATGACTCCTGTCATCACAATGATCCATGAACCCTGACAACACAATGATCCGGGACTCTTGTCATGAAAATGCTACATGCCCATGTCATCCCAATGCTTCATGACCCCTGTAATCACAATGCTCCGTGACGCTTGTCATCACAGTGCTCCATGAACCTTGTCCTCACAATGCTCCATGCCTTTGTCAGCAATATGCTACATAATCTTGTCATCACAATGCTCCATGCGCTTGTCATCACAATCCTTCATGACACTTTGGATCATATTGCTTCATGCCCTTGTCATCTCCCTCTTGCCTTTCTGGTTTTTACAGATTTTCGGATGTCCCTTTTGACCCGTGGGAATTGACAGTTCTTTGTAGTGTGGATTTGCATTGCATGCTTGCTTGATTGTCCAAAACGGTCGTATGCGTTTTCTCTTGAATATATTCAGGAGAAAACACATACGCCCTTTTTGGCCAAGTGCATCATTGTCGAAGTTGTGATGCTTTTCCTGTGCTTTAAAGGCGATTCCAATTTACCTCTTGAAATATGTTTTGTGCAATTCTGCCTCATTTTCAAGTCAGCTTCGTTGCATTCCCTCAGCAGATTTTTGGAAGACAGTAGACCTTTATAACTGTAGGTTTGTGAATTGCTGTGCCCGTGAGCTCCAATTTTCAAATCCCATTTTTGGGAGCTGACTGCAAATCCACAATTTTGCTTCAGGACCTATACTTGTTCCAGGGGTGGCTATACTCTTCCCTGCAGGTGGCTGAGGCTTTGGTTAATTCTTCTTCCTGACGGGAATTTACAGTGATATGTGCCCGTCCAAATGCCTACATCTACTCTCTGTTTGGTTCTCCCTCTTCCCTTTCATCCTCTGCACAATTAGCAAACTGTGCGAACCAGGAGGTTATAGGGGCTGGCTCTCCTAAGTTGGGAGATTGATAGTAAAGCAGTTGGAATGCCAAACTGGAGCACAAGGATAGGAAAAATTAGGAGACTTTTAGAAACCTTTCACCATCACAGGGTGTCCATTCTCTAGGTTTCCCATACATGTTATAACTGTAGTGATATTCCCTACTACCTGGAGATTTGGTATCCATGGAATCGTGGCATGCATTACTACTTTAAAGGGTCTGCATTTTCTCTCCCAATCTCACCAGTCCTCTCAGTCCCAAGTGTCCAGCCTTATGTCTCATCCAGCTGTCTTTGCAGATAGGGTCATTCCCGGTTTCATCAGAACCCCTGAAGGAATTGTGTAAGAATTTCGCTGTTTTTTTGTTTGTTTTTGAAATTCATTTTTATAATGGGTTTGAGCTGATTTTCACTGACGTGTTTATGCCTGTCTAGACACACTTGATTCCCTTATGGAGACAAATCAATACATAGGTTTTAAGATTCTCACTATTCAGATATATTCCTCTGTGGGGAATAGGGGGTTTGAGTTCCGTTCACTGAGGAAGGGTGAGGTCTCGTCTATTCTCTATTTGGTTTATGGAATGGTACCTGTGCTAATATCAAACTCTGGTTTTATGCATCACCCAACCTCTCCTTTCCCATTAAACAGGCATAAGAGTGTTTTCTAAATGTGAGACTGTTCTCTTTCTTAATTCAGTACATGTGTTGTGATGTTGACATTCCCTCTGTAAGTGATATCTTATGATAAGATTCTTTTTCTGTGTGACTAATTTCCCTTAGAATCATCACACCTAAATCCTCTCATTATGCTGCTACTGGCCTTATGACATTGATTTCACGTCTGAGTGATATTCCGTTGTACAAAATTACCACAAGTTCTTTATGCGTTTCTCTTTTTCCTGGGATACTTTAGGTGTACCGAAGTTGAGGTTCTTGTATGCAGAGCAGACCTAAACTTTGGGGTGCCTGTGTGTTGTCGATATTTAGTCTTCCCAAGTTATATGTCTATGAGTTGAAGTCCCCTTTGCTCGGGGGCTTTGTATTTAAATGTTTTAGGAAACAGCATACACTTCTTCAGAGTGGCTCTTGGATATTTATACCCCACCCATCAGCGTGACTAGGCTCCCTGTTCTCCATGGCCTCTCCAGCATTTCTGGTTTGTACACATTTTTTGGATGGCCTTTCTGAGCAGTGGAAATTGAGACTTCTTTATTGTGCGGATTTGCATTTCCCGCTTGCTTGGTTGGCCAAAAACCCTGTATGTGTTTTTTTCCTGAAGATATTCACGAAAAAAAGGCATACACCCTTTTGCCCAACTGCATCATTTGAGAAATTCTGCTGCTTTTCATATGCTTTAAATGTGAGTACAATCTACCTTTTGAAAAATGTTTCCTGCAATTCTGCCTCTCATTCAGATCCCCTTCGTTGCCTTACCTGAATATATTTTTGGACGTTGGTTATCATTTATATCTTTGCAGGTCTTTGAATTGTCTGCTCCTGAGCTCCATTTTGCAACTCGCTTTTATTGTGAGCTCACCGCCAAACCATTGGATTGCTTCTGGCCCTATTCTGGTTCTGAGGAGGCAGGCTGAGCCTTTGGTTAATTCTTGTTCCTAATGGGAAATTAGAGTGACATGTGCCTGTAAAAACTCCTACAGCTAATCTCTCATTGGTTCCCCCTCTTCTCATTTATCCTCTGCACAAATTGCAAACTGTGTGAAACAGGAGCTTAAAGGTGCTGATTCTCCAAGAGGGGAGATTGTTAATAATGTGGCTGGAATGGCGAACCCCAGCACCAGGAGATCAAAAATGAGGTGCATTTTAGACACCTTTCCTGAGCACATGGTGTACATTCATCTCGGTTTCGCAGGCATGTTTTCGCTGTCAGAAGATTCCCTTGAACCTGCCGATTTGGGACCCATGGAATGGGTACCAGGCAGTATTACTTTAAAAGGTCTGCATTTCCTCACCCAGCCTCTCAAACATCTCTTAGCGTGCATAGCTTCCAGCCTTATATATCATCCTACTGTGGGTCTACATGTGTGCAATCCATGTTACATCGTAGCCCTTCAACAAAAGTTGTAAGAATTTTTGTCTGTCTCACCGTTTTTATAAATATTTTAAAATTTATTTTTATATTTGTTACAGCTGATTTTCAAAGCTCTGATTTTTGCTGCTGTACATCCACTTGATTCATGTACTGTGAGACAACAAGAAATTATTTTTCAGATGCTTATGAGTCATATGTATTATTGTCCAGTGACTTGAGTGGGCTGAGTGCAGTTCTTTGAGGTACCGTGTAGGCCTTGTCAGTTATTCAATTTGGTACTTGGAATGGTATCTTTGCTAATTTCAACCTCCTGGATAATACCTCAGCATTCCCCACCTTTCCCATTTAGCAGCCTTATGTCTATTTTCTACATATTTGACTATGTTTCTGTTTTGTAGTTTATTTCATGTGTAGCCATGTTTGATTCAACCTTTAACTGACATCTTATGATATGTGTCTTTTTCTTTCTGACATATGTCACTTAGAATGATCGTATGTAACTCCTCCAGAGTTGTTCCAACTGGCCTTATTTCATTGATTTCTGGATGAGTAATATTCCACTCTACATAAGTACTCCATCTCTTTTATCCATTTTAAACTTCCAGGGACATTTAGGTTATATCCAAGTGGAGGCCCTTTTTAACAGAGAGGTGGTAAACGTTGGGGTGCGTGTTTTCTGTCCATTTTTGTTTTTCCCAAGGTATACGCCCATGAGTGCAAGTGCACTATGCTCTGTAGCTCATCTTTTAGATGTCTTAGCAAACACAATACACTTCTCCAGAGTGGCCATTGGCAAATTACATTTCCACTATCAGCCTCACAGGGCTCCCTTTTCTCCTCGCCCTGTCCTGCATTTCTGGTGTTTACACTTTATGTGGATGGCCCTTCTGACTGATGTGAAGTGATACATTTTGTAGTATTTATTTCCAGTGCACACCTGTTTGGTTGGATAAAAAGTGTGTATGGCCTTTACTTGAATATATTCAGAAAAAATGCATACGCCCTTTTGGGCCAACTGCATCATTGGCGATGTTCAGCCCCTTTTCTTGTGCTTTAATGCGGAGTCCTTTCTACCTCTTCAAATCTGTTTCCTGCCACTCTCCCTTGCTTACAACTCCTTTTCTGTGACTTACCTCAAGACATTTTTCAATGATAGATATTTTCAACTCTGCAGTTTCATGAATTTTAGTGCCCCTGAGTTCCATTTTTCAAAGTGTGTTTTTGGAAACTGGACACAAAACAGCGGGATTTCCTCTAGCCCTATTCTGTTTCCGTGGGCAATTCTAGCCTTTGATGAATTTGTCTTCCAGATTGGAAATTAGAGTGGCATGTGCCTGTCCGAACACCTAAGACTTGTCTCTAAATTTTTCTCATCCTTCCGCTTCATCCTCTGGACAAATTCCAAACTGTGTGCAACAGGATGTTAACGGTGCTGATATCCCCAAGTGAGGAGATTGTTAGGAAAGATGCTGGAGGGGTGAACCCGAGCACCAGGCGATGAGGAGATGAGGTGCCTTTTCCAAACTCTTTCCGATCAAACGGTGTACCATCCTCTAGGTGTGACAGGCATGTTTTAGTTGTAGGAAGGGTCCCGTGCATGGAAGGAGAACACCAGGGATTTTTCCAAATCAGTGCCTCCCCGTACCCCAAACTGGGGAATTTTTAAGCTACAGCTACACGTATGTCCATTAAAGGCCTTGGAAAATAGGCAGAGCCCAAACTTTAGATGATTGAAATCTTCAGGTTCAGAAGTGCTCACCATCGGCCTTGCTTAGGTTACATTTTATCTGTCATTGATAGATGATGTCAATAAAAATATTGATTCTTTTTCAGATTATTTCCCCTTATAGGTTATTGCAAAATATTCAGTGTAGTTCCCTGTGCTATACAGTAGTTCCTTGTTGATGATCTATTTTATACATAGCAGTGTGTATGTGTTAATCCCAAACTGTTAATTTATCCCTTGTCCTACCTTTCCCCTTTGGTAATAATAAATTATAAGATTTTATACTTCTCAGAAATGGGGGAGCTGAAAGAGAGGTATCCTTTTCAATGGAAAAGCATTCAAAACAAGATTGAAGCTTCAGCCAAGAGTATTCGATGTACATCCATGGAAATAAATCACTTCATTTCTCTAATGTTGACCTGACAAATAAGACAGACGTCTTCACTGAACTTGCTTATATTAAAGTGATGGAAATATCAAATGTAAGTATTAGAAACATCTTATTTTACCCAAGCATTATACACTGCTCTATGTTAACTACAGTTTGGCTCACACATCTGTTCATTAAAGTTACAATGTTCTCAATTTCTGTTACTGATCCTCCAGAGTGGACCTCAACAGGAGTCCCCGTGCCCAGTGTCATTTGAGCCAAGAGATCAAGACTGAGTTTGCTTCAGAAGCAAAGGAAACATTATTTTGAAAACAGAATGGAGAGGTGAGAGCGTGCAGTCCCCCACGGGCTGTGGGCTAGCCTGCTGTGTAGGGTTCCCAGCAGTGTCAGTGGGAGGGAGGGGATGGAGCTCTCGAGGGCTGGGTTGGCTGCAGCTCAGGCTCTATGCCGTGGAGTCTGCATGGGACCCCGCTAGCTGAGGTGTCGACCCAGCCATTCTGCACTAGGAAATCGGGTCTGAAGTGCCGGGTGTGGGACCTCTGCATGCAGAACACTAGGAGCAGGTGAAATTAGACAAAGCACAAAGGAAAAGCAGGTTAAACTTTATTTTATTGCCCAGATTCTCTTTTTATCTCCCAGGAATTTTTACTGAACGTTGCCGGAGATGAACACCTCCTCTGCTTTTTGTTCCGTTCCTCATTCTTGGGGTGTTGAGGGTGCAGACCCCTCTTTTGTAACTGCTTCTTGCTGTGGTGGGAGCCCTGATACCTGAGGGGAGGTGCAAAACGTCTCCCCATCAGCCTCCAGGTGAGGTTGATTGTCCCAAGGCCTCCTGCCTCACTTCTCGTCTGCATGAGCACCAGCATTGGAAGTGTTATAGATTCTAATGACCTTTAAGGGTCCAGGAAAGAGATGTGCAGAGATGCTGAGGTGGCAGGTTTCACCCCACCCCACATTTGTTTGGCGACCTTAGGCTGACGGTTTTTGCCAGCCTAGATGCTCTGACCAGTAGTCTGTGCTTTCTTTAATTAGGTCCCTGAATTAATGTACAAACAGCACCATGTGTCAGAACACTGCCCGCGCAACTCCCAGACAGTCCAGGGTCAGTGGTGATCCAGGACCATGACGTCCACTGAGTCAACGGCATTTAGAAGTAGCCAGCAGTCCTGCCGGTCATATTGGCCACCATCACCGCGGTGTCTGTAGGGTTTTCTATGGTGAAAGCGTGATATACGTTTCCCCCGCCAAGCTTATTAGCTCCCCTCTGGGTGCAGTAAGTCCTGCAAGCAGTAGTCTGCTCTTTCGGGGCACAGTCTTGTTGTTTTCTGAGAGAAACTCCAGGTCAAGTGATGGTCACACGAGTCATCTTGGGGGCCCGTTGCCCCCATTTGTCTCTCTGGAGGTTGGAGTTGGAGGGCCTCCTCACTCGAGGTCAGTGTGTCCACAGAGCGACCCCTGCAACTTCAGGGCATGATGGGTGGTTAGGATCACCACGTGGGGTCCTTTTCCCTTAGGAGTGAGCTGGCCTTGTGGGCTGCTGATTTCTTGCTTTTTAGATACCCCAGTATCCTGGCCTGATGAGTCAGTGGGCAAAGCCCTTGGTGACCATAGTTTATCATACCTGAAGGGCATTCTTGTGTTGCTCCATTACAAGTGGTCCCAGTTTTTGCACTAAGGCTCCAAGGGCAATTAACCATTGACCAGGTATGTAAAGGTCAAAAGGTTTAGCTAAATTAGGGAGTTCCTGGGCAAGGGTCTGAATTGACTGCTCTTTCCATTCTTGAAAGGCTGCTTCTGGATTCTATACAAAAGGATCATCATCTTTTCGTGTCAGTGTTTCATGTAGAGGCCCAGCTATTAGACTGTAGTTAGGGATCCAGATGCAGAAAACCTTGGCCTCCCCAGGAACCCCTAAGCTGTCTTCTAGTTTTAGAAGAGGTAAGGCTGCAAATGGCTTCTTCCCTATCCTGGGATGCGTTTCTCTGAATATCTGTGAGAATGAAGCCCAGGCATGTCACCTGAGCCTGGGATATTTGAGCCTTTTTCTTGGACACCTTCTATCCTTTCTTGGCTAGGTAGTTCAGAGGCGTCTTTAGTAGGACTGGCGATCAGAATGTCACCTGCATATTGAAGGAGGGTGCCCTTTTACAGAGGTAGAACTTTTAGGTCTTTAGAGGTCATTTCCCCAAAGATGGTGTGGGGATTTTTGTACGGTTGGGGCAGGACGGCCCAGCATTATTGGTTTTGTTGCATGTTGTGTCCTGCCACTCAAAAGCCAAAAATTCTTGTGACTCTGAGATGAATGGAATACAGAAGAAGGCATCATTGAAGTCTAATACAGAATGTCATGGCCTGGTGGATGGTAGAATGAGCAGCAGGATGTAGGAAATAGGAGCTACTGGATGTATATCCTCGGTGGCTTCACTGACTGTCCTGATATACTTTACCAGGTCTCCAGCAGCCCAAGGGGCTCTCGTGGTCAGGCCAATCCCAGTATATGGAGCTCACCTTGGCTGCACCACACATCCACACAGCCCACGGGGCTCTCGTGTTCAAGTCCCTCCCTGGGTATGGAGCTCCCCTGTGCAGCTACCCAGCAGCCCATGGGGCTCTCATAGTCAGGCCCTTCCCAGGATACAGAGCTCCCCTGGGCAGGTACCCAAGCAAGGCTGGACACACAGGAACTGTGCACATAGCCCACCTTGCAGAGAACCCCCAGCTCACCTGTCGCTCACAGCTGACACAGAACACCTCAGAGCAGGACTTGAACTAACAAACAGCAGCTCTGACAGGTCTGTGACCCTGGCTATCACTCTGTGCAGTCTCTCTCTGCCTGGTCTTCCAGACACTTCCACTGCAGCCAGGGCACCAGGCCTCTGTCCCCACCCACCATCACTCCTATCCCTGACTCCTGGGTTCCTCTCATTAGGATAGGGTCTTCTTGAAGTTGTTTTCCACTCATGGACAAGATAAAATGATAAGAAAACAAGCCGCAGCTGCAGCCCCTTGTCTAGCCTGACTCTCAAGGGCCCACACCTGTTCCTTTGGCCTGGCCCGTTTAGCAAGGTTCATTTTCTGCTACTGTGAGCCCCTGAGGGGTGAGGATTGGCTGATTTGGGCAGCCTGACACTGCCTGCCTCCCCTCCCCAGGTGTGCCTGTGTTGAGGTCAATATAAACACCTCTCCAGTCAGCAAGAGCCCCTGTAGCTCTGCCTGACGGCATATTCTCTGCCCCGTCAGCAGTTTCGGGGCTGGGGTGGTGGTAGGGAGTGAGGGGCCGTGTCTTTGTGGGTGGCCCAGTGTGAGTGGGGCTCTGCTGGATTTTCCGCAGGAGTTGCTAGGCTGCCACCTGCTAAAGAAGAGGATGTGTCATCCATACCTGCCTCTTGAATTTCTCCCCAGGCAGAGGTGAGGAAGTAAAAAAGCAGTGGGGGCCATGGCAGGAGGGGTATCTCAGGCAGGGAAATGGAAAGCTTCCAGAAGAGCATCTGGGGCCAGGACCATCGTGACTGGCCAGCAGGCACCAAGTCGGCCTGCGTGCTGTCGCTGGAGTGGCTCCAAAGCCCTTCCTCTAGGCTTGCAAGTGCTTGTACATATTCAGGTGTTTTACCTGGAAAGCGTGGGAAGAGTTCAGCTGCAGCAGGACTGGGGCTCAGCTCACATTTACTCATAGATGCCTCGACACAGTCCCCCAGCTTCGCAATGAGGATGCTCCTTGTCGGGGGGAGCCCTGCTGACTGCATGGGAGACGATTTCCCACCTCTGACCAACTTAAGAATTTTTTACCACTGGAGCAAGTGCCCTGATATGATTTTCCTCTGTATAACTGGTGGGTTCCGTTTTTTTTTTTTTTTTTCTTTTTGGTTCAAGGTAGATTTTATTTATTCCTCTTTTTTTTTAATTTGCAGATATAAACATGGAAATAATGCATTAATATAAAGACGTCTATGTGAAGGGAAATACTTTTTTTCTGTTTTCTTTTATTGAATGCTATTTATTTTTATTTTTTTAAATTTATTTCTTTTATACAGCAGGTTCTTAATGGATATCTATTTTATACATATAAGTGTGCACATGTGAATCCCAGTCTCCCAATTCATCCCACCACCACCATCACATGGTGTTTCCCCTTTGGTGTCCATATGTTTGTTCTCTACATCTGTGTCTCTATCTCTGCCCTGCAAAACGGTTCATCTGTACCATTTTTCTAGGTTCCACATATATGCATTAATATACAATATTTGTTTTTCTCTTTCTGACTTACTTCACTCCATATGACAGTCTCTAGATCCATTAAGGTCTCTACAAATGACCCAATTTCATTCCTATGTATGGCTGAGTAATATTCCATTGTATATATGTACCACATCTTTATCCATTCGTCTGTCTGTGGGCACTTAGGTTGCTTTCATTACCTGTCTATTGTAAATAGTGCTGCAGTGAACATTGTGGTGAATGTGTCTTTTTGATTTATGGTTTTCTCTGGGTATATGCCCAGTAGTGGGATTGCTGGATTATATGGTAATTCTATTTTTACGTTTTTAAGGAACCTCCATACTGTTCCCCATAGAGACTGTATCAATTTACATTCCCAACAATAGTGGAAGAAGGTTCCTTTCCTCCATACCCTCTCCAGCATTTGTTGTTTGTAGATTCTCTGTTGATGCCCATTCTAACAGGTGTGACATGACACCTCATTGTAGTTTCCATTTCCATTTCTCTAATAATTAGTGATATTGAGCAGATTTTCATGTGCGTACTGTCCACCTCTATGTCTTCTTGGAAGAAATGTCTATTTATATCTTCTTCCATTTTTGTATTGGGTTGTTTGTTTTATTAATATTGAGCTGCATGAGCTGTTTATATATATTGGAGATTAATCATTTGTCCATTGATTCGTCTGCAAATATTTTCTGCCATTCTGAGGGTTGTCTTTTCGTCTTGTTTGTAGTTTCCTTTGCTTTGCAAAAGCTTTTACGTTCCATTAGGTCCCATCTGTTTAGTTTTCTTTTTTATTTCATTACTATAGGAGGTGGATCAAAAAAGATCTTGCTGTGATTTACGTCAGAGTATCCTTCGTAAGTTTTCCTCTCAGAGTTTTATACTATCCGGTCTTACATTAAGGTCTCTAATCCATTTTGAATATATTTTTATGTATGGTGTTGGGGAGTGTTCTAATTTCATTCTTTTACATGTAGCTGTCCATATTTCCCAGCACCAATGATTGAAGAGACTGTCTTATCTCCATTGTATAGTCTTGCCTCCTTTGTCATAGATTAGGTGACCATAGATGTGTAGGTTTATCCCTGTGCTTTCTTTTTTTTTCCTTTTACACGTTTATTGGAGTGTAATTGATTTACAATGGAGTGTTCGTTTCTGCTGTATAAAAAAATGAATGAGCTATACATATACAAATATCACCAGATACCCTCCCTCTTGCATCTCCCTCTTACACCCCATATCCCACCCCTTTATGTGGTCACAAAGCACCGAGCTGATCTCCCTGTTCTATGTGGCTGCTTCCCAGTACCTATCGGTGTTACATTTGGTAATGTATTTATGTCCATGCCACTCTCTCACTTCGTCCCAGCTTACCCATCCCCCTTCTGGTGTCCTCAAGTCCTTTCTCTATGTCTGTGTCCTTAATCCTGTCTTGCCACTAGGTTCTTCAAAATCTTTTTTTTTTCTTCATTAGATTCCATATATCTCTGTTAACATACAGTATTTGTTTTTCCCTTTCTGACTTACTTCACTGTGTAGGACAGATTATAAGTCCATCCACCTCAGAACAAATAACTCAGTTTTGCTTCCTTTTATGGCTGAGTAATACTCCATTGTATATATGTGCCAGATCTTCTTTAAACATTCATCTGTCGATGGACACTTAGGTTGCTTCCATATCCTGACTATTGTAAATAGAGCTGCAATGAACATTTTTCTACATAACTCTTTTTGAATTATGGTTTTCACAAGGCAAATGCCCAGTAGTTGGATTGTTGTGTCATATGGTACTTCTATTGTTAGTTATTTAAAGGAACCTCCGTACTGTTCTCCCTAGTGCCCATATCAATTTACATTCCCACCCACAGTGCAAGTGTGTTCCCTTTTCTCCAATAAAGACCTCTCCAGCATTTATAGTTTTGTAGATTTTTTTGATGATTGCCATTCTGACTGCTGTGTGGTGATACCTCAGGGTAGTTTTGATTTAGATTTCTCTAATGATTAGTAATGTTCAACATCCTTTCATGTGTTTCTTGGTAATCTGTATATCTTCTTTGGAGAAATGTCTATTTAGGTCTTCTGCCCGTTTTTGGATTGGGTTGTTTGTTTTTGTGATATTGAGCTACATGCGGTGCTTGTAAAGTTTGGAGATTAATCCTTTGTCAATTGCTTCATTTGAAAATATTTTCTCCCATTCTGAGGGTTGTTTTTGCATCTTGTTTATGTTTTCCTGTACTGTGTAAAAGCTTTTAAGTTTCATTAGGTCCCATTTGTTGATTTCTGTTTTTATTTCCATTTCTCTAGGAGGTGGGTCCAAAAGGATCTTGCTGTGATTTATGTCATAGAGTGTTCTGCCTATGGTTTCCTCTAAGTGTTTTATAGTGTCTGGTCTTATATTTAGATCTCTAATCAATTTAGAGTTTATTTTTGTGTATGGTGTTATGGAGTGTTCTAATTTCATTCTTTTATGTGTAGGGGTCCAGTTTTCCCAGCACCAATTACTGAAGAGACTGTCTTTTCTCCATTGTGTATCCTTAGCTCGTTTGTCATAGATGAGATAGCCATAGGTATGTAGGTTTATCTCTGGGCTTTCTGTCCTGTTCCATTGATCTGTGTTTATGCCAATCTACATACACTTGATTCCATTATGGAGACATATAAATACATAGGTTTCAAGGTTATTACCAGTCAGATATATTCCTCTTCAGTGAATAGGGTGTTTTGTGTCCAGTTCATTGAGAAAGGAGTAGGTCTTGTCTATTACATATTTGGTATATGGAATGGGATCTGTGCTAATTTCAAACTATGCTTTTACACATCACCCCACGTCACCTTTCCCCTTAAGGAGGAATAAGTGTTTTTTCTAAATGTGTAACTCTGTTCACATTTGAAATTCAGTTCATGTGTAACCATGTTTACATTCCCTCTATAAGTGATATATTACAATATTTTTTTTTCTTTGTGGCTCATTTCACTTAGCATCATCATACCTAAAGCCACTCATTATGCTGCTATTGGCCTTATGACATTGATTTTATGTCTGAGTGACATTCCATTGTATATAAGTACCACAACATCTATATCCATTTTTTCCCTTTCCTGGGATATTTAAAGTGTACCGAAGTCGAGGTTCTTGTAAACAGAGCAGCCCTAAACTTTGGGCTGTCTGTGTGTTGTGGATTTTTAGTTTTCCCAAAATACACGCCCATGAGTGGAAGTGTGCTATGCTCTGTAGCTCTGTTTTAGAAAACAACATACAGTTCTCCAGAGAGGCTGTTGGCAATTTACATCCTGACCATCAGCGTAACCAGGCTCCCTTTTATCCATGGCCTGTCCTTCATTTCTGGTTTTTACACTATTTGTGGATGGCCCTTTTGACTGGAGGTAAGGGACACTTCTATGTAGTGTGGATTTGCAATGTCTGATGGCTTGCTTGGCCAAAAAGGGCATATGCATTTTTTCCCGAATTTATTCAAGAAAATACACATACTCCCTTTTCGGCCAAGGGCAACATTGTCGAAGTTCTGTCGCTTTTCATGTGCTTTAAAGACGACTCCAATCTACCTCTTGAAATCTGTTTCCTTCAATTCTGCCTTGCATTCAAATCCTCTTCACTGCCTTACCTCAATATATTTCTGGATGATAGTTGTCCTTTATAACTCAGCAAGTTTGTGAATTGCTGTGCCCCTGATTTCCATTTTTCAACTCGCCTCTTTGTGAGCTGGCTGCAATACCGCAGCATGGCTGTAGGCCCTAGTCTGGTTCCGGGGTGTCAGGCTGAGCCTTTGGTTAATTATTCTTCCTGATGGGAAACTAGAGTGACATGTGCCCATCCAAACACCTACAGCTAATCTCTCATTTGTTTCCCCTCTTCCTGTTCATCCTCTGCACAATTTGCAAACTGTGCATAACAGGAGGGTAAAGGCGCTGACACTCCAAGTGGGGAGATTTTTAGTAATGCAGATGGAATGGCGAAGCCGAGCACGACAAACGGAAAAATGAGGTACCTTTTAGAAAACTTTCCCAATTACACAGTGTACCATCCACTGGGTTTCCCATACATGCTTTAACTGTAGGAAGATTCCCTTAAACTTGGAGAGTTGGGACCACTAGAATGGGTAGTACACAGTATTGCTCAATGTGGTGTTCTTTTGCTCACAAAACCTCAACAATCTTGTCAGCCCCAACTGTCCAGTTTTATGTCTCATCCAGCTGTGAGTGTAAAGGTGGACAATCCATGTTGCATCACAGGCCCTGAACGTAATTCTTAAGGCTTTCCCTCTGTTTCGCTGTTTTTGCATTTTGCTTTTGAAATTTATTTTTATAAGGGTGTTTAGCTGAATTTCAGTGTTGTGTTCATGCCATTATACACACACATGACTCCTTTATGGAGACATGATAATACATAGGTTTTAAAATTCTTGGAGTCAGATATATTACTCTGCAATGAATAGGGGGTGTTGAGTCGAGTTCATTATGCGGGGAGTAGGTGATGTCTATTACATACTTGGTTTATGTAACGGTATCTGTGCTAATTTAAAACTGTGGTTTTATGCATCAACCCACCTCACCTTTCCCCTTAAGCAGGGAGAATATTGTTTTCTAAGTGTGTGACTCTGTTGTGTTTGTAATTCAGATCATTCCTAGCCAAGTGTACATTCCCACTATAAGTGATATCTTATGATAAGGTTCAGTACTCTGTTATCTTTCCTAACTCAGTTCATATGTAGCCATGTTTACAGGAACTTCATAAGTGATATCTTATGATAAGTTTCTTTTTCTGTGTGACTTATTTCACTTAGAATCATAGTACCTGAATCCACTCATTTTGCTGCTACTGGTCTTACGACATTGATTTCATGGCTGAGGGATATTCCATCGTATGTAAGTAACAAAATTTTTTGAACCATTTTAATCTTTCTTGGGATATTTAAGGTGTACCCAAGTTGATGTTCTTGTAAGCAGTGCAGCCCTAAATTTTGGGGTAGCTCTGTCTTATTGATTTTCAGTTTTCCCAAGGTATATTCCCTAGACTGGAAGTGCCCTTGGCACTGTAGCTCGGTTGTTTACTTGTTTATGGAACACAATGCACTCCTCCAGTGAGGCAGTTGACAATTTACATGCTGCCCATCAGCATAACAAGGCTCCCTGTTCTCCAGGGCCTGTCTTGCCTTTCTGGTTTTTATCCATTTTGTGGATATGCCATTTGACTGGTGAGAAATGATACTTCTTTGGAGTGCAGATTTGCAATGCCCGCTTGCTTGCTTGGCCAAAAAGGGCGTATGCGTTTTCTCCTGGATATATCCAGGAGAAAACGCATACGCCGTTTTTGGCCAAGTGCATCATTGTCGAAGTACTGCCCCTCTTCCTGTGCTTTAAAGCCGATTCCAAGGTACCTATTGAAATGTGTTTCCTGCTATTTTGCCTCGCTTTCAACTCCGCCTCGTTGCCTTCCCTCAACAGATTTTTGGAAGATATTTGTCCTTTATTACTCTGCCAGTTTGTGAAATGCTGTGCCCCTGAGCTCCAATTTTTAACTCGTTTTGTGTGAGCTGAATGCAACTCCAAAATTTTGGTTCAGGAACTCTACTGGTTCCCGGTGGGTGGCGGAGACTTTGGTTAATTCTTCTTCCGCACGGGATATAAGAGTGACACGTGCCCGTCCAAATTCCTAACATCTACTCTCTCATTGGTTCTCCCTCTTCCCTTTCATCCTCTGCCAAATTGGCAACCTGTGAGAACCAGGAGGTAAAAGTTGCTGTCTCTTCAAGTTGGGAGATTGATAGTAAAGCAGTTGGAATGTCAAACCGGAGCACCAGGAGGGGGACTATTCATTGAGTTTTAGAGACCTTTCGTATTCACAGTGTGTCCATTTTCTAGGTATCACGTACATGTTATAGCTGTAGTAATATTCCCTTCAACCTGGAGACATGTGACCCATGGAATGGGTGCCATGCATTATTGCTTGAAAGGGTCTGCATTTGCTCACCCAATCTCACCAATCCTCTCAGTCCCATGTGTCCAGCCTTATGCCACATCCAGCTGTCATGTAAATAGGGTCATTCCAGGTTTCATCAGAGACCCTGAAGGATTTGTAAAGAATTTCCGTTTTTGTTTTTTTTTTGAAATTCCTTTTAATAGTGTGTTTTAGATGATTCTCACTGCCATGTTTATGCCAGTCTAGACACTCTTGATTCCCTTAAGGAGCCATACCAATACATAGGTTTTAAGATTCTTCCTAGTCAGATATATTCCTCTGCAGGAAGTATGGGTTGTTGAATCCCTTTCACTGAGGAAGGTGTAGATCTTGTCTATTCTGTATTTCGTTTATGGAACGGTGCCTGTTCTAATATTAAACTCTGATTTTATGCAAAACCCCACCTCTCCCACCCCCTTAAGGAGGCATAAGAGTGTTTACTAAATGTGAGACTCTGTTCTCTTTCCTAACTCATTTCATGTGTAGCCATGTTTACAGGATCTTCATAAGTGATATCTTATCATACGTTTCTTTTTCTGTGTGACTTATTTCACTTAGAATCATCAAACCTGAATCCACTCATTTTGCTGCTACTGGTCTTATGACATTGATTTCATGGCTGAGGGATACTCCATCGTACCTAAGTACCACAATTTTTTGAACCATTTTTATCTTTCCTGGGATATTTAAGGTGTACCCAAGTTGAGGTTCTTGTAAGCAGTGCAGCCCTAAATTTTGGGGTGGCTCTGTCTTATTGATTTTCAGTTTCCCAAGGTTTATTCCCCAGACTGGAAGTGCCCTTGGCTCTGTAGCTCTGTTGTTTACTTGTTTTAGGGAACACAATGCACTCCTCCAGAGAGGCAGTTGGCAATTTACATCCCGCCCATCAGCATAACAAGGCTCCCTTTTCTCCAGGGCCTGTCTTGCCTTTCTGGTTTTTATCCATTTTGTGGATACACCTTTTGACTGGTGGGAAGTGATACTTCTTTCTAGTGCAGATTTGCATTGCCCGCTTGCTTGCTTGGCCAAAAAGCGTGTATGCCTTTCCTCCTGAATATATTCAGGAAAAAACGCATACGCCCATTTTGGCCAAGTTCATCATTGTCGAAGTTGTGCCCCTCTTCCTGTGCTTTAAAGGCGATTCCCACGTACCTATTGAAATCTGTTTCCTGCTATTCTGTCTCGCTTTCAAGTCTGCCTCGGTGCCTTCCCTCAACAGATTTTTGGACGATAGTTGTCCTTTATTACTCTGCCAGTTTGTGAAATGCTGTGCCCCTGAGCTCCATTTTTTAACTCTTTTTTTGTGAGCTGAACACAAGTCCAGAATTATGGTTCAGGACCTATACTTGTTCCCGGTGGGTGGCTGAGACTTTGGTTAATTCTTCTTCCTCCCGGGAAATAAGAGTGACATGTACCCGTCCAAATGCCTAACAGCTACTCTCTCATTGGTTCTCCCTCTTCCGTTTCATCCTCTGCCAAATTGTCAACCTGTGCGAACCAGGAGGTTAAAGGTGCTGTCTCTCCAAGTTGGGAGATTGATAGTAAAGCAGTTGGAATATCAAACGGTAGCACCAGGAGAGGGACTATTTGTTGAGTTTGAGAGACCTTTCATGTTCACAGTGTGTGCATTCTGTAGGTTTCCCATACATGTTATAGCTGTAGTAATATTCCCTTCACCGTGGAGAGTTGGGACCCATGGAAGCGAGGCCATGCATTATTGCTTTAAAGGGTCTGCATTTGCTCACCCAATCTCACCAATCCTCTCAGTCCCAAGTGTCCAGCCTAATACCAAATCCAGCTGTCATTTAAGATGGGGTCATTCCAGGTTTCATCAGAGAACCTGAAGAAATTTTAAAGAATTTCCTGGTTTTTTTTTTGTGTGTGAAATTCCTATTTATAGTGGATTTGAGCTGATTCTCACTGCCATGTTTAGGCCAGTCTAGACACAGTTGATTCCCTCATGGAGACATATCAATAAATAGGTTATAAGATTCTTACTAGTCAGATATATTCCTCTGAGGGAAATATGGGGTTTTGAGTCCCTTTCACTGAGGAAGGTGTAGGTCTTGAATATTCCGTATTTGATTTTTTGAACGGTACCTGTGCTTATATAAAACTCTGGGTATTATGCATCACCCCACCTCTCCTTCCCCCTTAAGCAGGCATAAGAGTGTTTTCTAAATGTGAGACTCTGTTTTCTTTCCTAACTCTGTTCATGTTTAGCCATGTTACAGGATCTCTATAAGTGATATCTTATGATAAGTTTCTTTTTCTGTGTGAGTTCTTTCACTTAGAATCATCGTACCTGAATCCACACATTTTGCTGCTACTTGTCTTATGAGATTGATTTCATGGCTGAGGGATATTTCAACGGACGTAAGTACCACAAATTTTTGTACCATTTTTATCTTTCCTGGGATATATAAGGTGAATCCAAGATGAGGTTCTTGTAAGCAGTGCACTCCTAAATATTGGCGTGGCTGTGTCTTATTGATTTTCAGTTTTCCCAAGGTATATTCCGTAGACTGGAAGTGCCCTGGGCTCTGTAGCTCTGTTGTTTACTTGTTTTAGGGAACACAATGCACTGCTCCAGAGAGACAGTTGGCAATTTACATCCCACTCATCAGCATAACAAGGCTCCCAGTTCGCCAGGGCCTGTCTTGCCTTTCTGGTTTTTACATATTTTGTGGATATCCGTTTTGATTTGTGGGAAGTTATACTGCTTTGTAGTGCAGATTTGCATTGCCCGCTGGCTTGCTTGGCCAAAAAGGGAGTATCTGTTTTCTCCTGAATATATTCAGGAGAAAACTCATACACACTTTTCGGCCAAGTGCATCACTGTCGAAGTTGAGCCCCTCTACCTGTGCTTTCAAGGCGATTCCAGCATACCTCTTGAAATCTGTTTCCTAATATTCTGCCTCGCTTTCACATCTGCCTCTTAACCTTCCCTCAACAGAGTTTTGGAGGAGAGTTGTCCTTTACTACTCTTCCATTTGGTGAATTGCTGTGCCACTGAGCTCCATTTTTCAACTCGTTTTTTGTGAGCTGAATGCAAGTCCAAATTTTGGTTCAGGACTTATACTGGTGTCCGGTGGGTGGCTGACACTTTGTTTAATTCTTCTTCCGGCCGAAAAATTAGAGTGACATTGGCCGGTTGAAATGCTTAACAGCTACTCTCTCATTGGTTCTCCCTCTTCCCTTTCATCCTCTGCCAAATTGGCAACCTGTGAGAACCAGCAGGTTAAAGGGGCTGTCTCTCTAAGTTGGGAGATTGATAGTAAAACAGTTGGAAAGTCAAACTGGAGCACAAGGAGAGGGACTATTAGTTGAGATTTAGAAACCTTTCGTATTCACAGTGTGTCCATTCTCTAGGTTTCCCGTGCATGTTATAGCTGTTGTAATATTCCTTTCAACCTGGAGAGTTGGGACCCGTGGAATGGGTGCCACTCATTATTGCTTTAAAGGGTCTGCATTTGCTCAACCAATCTCAACAATCCTCTCAGTCCAAAGTGTCCAGCCTTATGCCACATCCAGCTGTCATTGTAGATAGGGTCATTCCAGGTTTCATCAGAGACCCTGAAGGAATTGTAAGGAATTTCCATGTTTTTGTGTTTTGTTTTTGAAATTCCTTTTTATAGTGGGTTGAGCTGATTCTCACTGCCAGGTTTATGCCAGTCTAGACACACTTGATTCCCTTACGGAGACATATCAATACATAGGTTTTAAGATTCTTACTAGTAAGATATATTACTCTGCGGTGAATATGGGGTGTTGAGTCCCTTTCACTGAGGAAGGTGTAGGTCTTGTCTATTCCGTATTTGGTTTTAGGAACTGTACATGTACTAATATCAAACTCTGGTTTTATGCATCACCCCACCTCTCCTTCCCCCTTAAGAATGCATAAGGGTGTTTTTTAAATGTTAGACTCCCTTCTCTTTCCTATCTCCGTTCATGTGTAGCCATGTTTACAGGATCTTCATAATTGATATCTTATGATAATTTTCTTTTTCTGTGTGACTTATTTCACTTAGAATTATCGTACCTGAATCCACTCATTTTGCTGCTACTAGCCTTATGACATTGATTTCATGGCTGAGGGGTATTCCATCATACGTAAGTACCGCAATTTCTTGAACCATTTTTGTCTTTCCTGGGATATTTAAGGTGTACCCAAGTTGAGGTTTTTGTAAGCAGTGCAGCCATGAATTTTGGTGTGGATCTGTCTTATTAATTTTCAGTTTTCCCAAGGTATATTCCCTACACTGGAAGTGCCCTTGGCTCTGTAGCTCTGTTGTTTACTTGTTTTAGGGAACACAATGCACTCCTCCAGAGAGGCAGTTGGCAATTTACATCCCACCCATCAGCATAACAAGGCTCCCGGTTCCCCAGGGCCTGTCTTGCCTGTCTGGTTTTTACTCATTTTGTGGATGTCCCTTTTGGCTGGTGGGAAGTGATACTTCTTTGTAGTGCACATTTGCATTTCCCGCTTGCTTGCTTGGCTGAAAAGGGCATATGCGTTTTCTCCTAAATATATTCACGTGAAAACCCATATGCCCTTTATGGCCATTTCCATTATTTTCAAAGTTGTGATGCTTTTCCTGTGTTTAAAGGCGATTCCTATGTACCTCTTGAAATCTGTTTCATGCCACTCTACCTCATTTTCACTTCCGCCTCGTGGCTTTCCCTCAACAGATTTTTGGAAGAGAGTAGTCCTTTATAACTCTGCAGGTTAGTGAATTGCTGTGGCCCTGAGTTCCATTTTTCAACTCGCGTTTTTGTGAGCTGACCGCAAATCCACAGTTTTGCTTCTGGAGCTATACTGGTTCTGGGGGGGGGGCAGGCTGAGTCTTTGGTTAATTCCTCTTCGTGACGGGAAATTAGAGTGAAATGTGGCCGTCCAAATGCCTACAGCTACTCTCTCATTGGTTCTGTATCTTCCCTTATATCCTCTGCACAATTTGCGAACTGTGCGAACCAGGAGGTTATAGGGGCTGACTCTCCAAGTTGGGAGATTGATAGTAAAGCAGTTGGAATGTCAAACTGGAGCACAAGGAGAGAAAAAAAGTAGTAGAGTTTTAGAAACCTTTCACCATCAGATGGTTTCCATTCTCTAGGTTCCCATACATGTTATAACTGTAGTGATATTCCCTTCTACTTGGAGAGTTGGGAACCATGGAATGCGTGGCAGGCATAATTGCTTAAAAGGGTCTGCATTTTTTCACCCAATCTCACCAATCCTCTCAGTCCCAAGTGACCAGCGTTATGCCACATCCAGCTTTAATTGTAGATAGGGTCATTCCAGGTTTCATCAGAACCCCTGAAGGTATTGTGTAAGAATTTTACTATTTTTATGTTTTGTTTTGAAATTCATTTTTATATTGGGTTTGAGCTGATTCTCACTGCCATGTTTATGTCATTCTAGACACACTTAGTTCCCTTACGGAGACATATCAATATATAGGTTTTAAAATTCTTACTAGTCAGATGTATTTCTCTGTGGGGAATACGGATGTTGAGTTCCGTTCACTGAGGAAGGAGTAGGGCTTGTCTCTAATGTTTTTGGATTAAGGAACGGTACCAGTGCTAATATCATACTTTTGTTTTGTGCATCTCCTCACCTGTCTTTCCCCTTAAGCAAGCGTTAGAGTGTTTTCTAAATCTGAGACTCTCTTCTCTTCCCTAATTCAGTTCATATGTAGCCATGTTTACATTCCCTTCATAAGTGATATCTTATGTCAGAATGCACCATGGCCTTGTCATAATAATGCTCCATGACCCCTGTCATCACAATGCTCCATGCCCTGGTTATCACAATGCTCGATGTCCCTTGTCATCACAATTCTCCACGTCCTTGTCATCACAATGCTACATGACATTTCTCATCAAAATATTACATGCTCTTGTCATCACAATTCTCCATGCACTTGAAATTGCAATGCTCCATGCACTTGTCGTCACAATGCTCCATGCACTTGTCATCACAATGCTCCATGCCCTTGTCATCACATTGCTCCATGACACCTGTCATCACAATGCTCCCTGACACCTGTCATCACAATGCTTCATGGCCCTTGTCATTACAGTGCTCCATGATGCTCGACACCACAATTACCCAAGGTCTTCTCATCACAGTGCTCCACGGTTTTGCCATCACCATGCTCCATGCTTTGTCATCTCAAAGCTCAATGTCCCTTGTCCTCACAATTCTCCACGTCCTTGTCATTCCAATGCTCCATGGCACTTCACATCAAAATGTTATATGCTCTTGTCATCACAATACTCCATGCACTTGTCATCGCAATGCTCCATGACCCGTGTCATAGGAAGCTCCATGCGCTGTTCATCACAATGTTTCACGACCTGGACATTAAAATTATCAATGGCCCTTAATATCACAATGCTCCATGCCCTTGTCGTCAGAATGCTCCCTTACTTTGTCACAGCAATCCTCCATGACACTTGGCATCACAGTGCTCCATGATATTGTCATCAAAGTGGAACATGACATATTTCATCACAATGCTCCCTGACACCTTTCTTCACAATAATCCATGACCTTGTCATCACAGTGCTCCATGCCCTTGTCATCACTATGTGCCATGCCCAATCTTATCACAATAATCCATGAAAATTGTCAGACCAATGCTCCATGCCACTTTTCATCACAATGCTCCCTGAACGTTGTCATCAAAATGCACCATGCCCATCATCATAATGCTTCATGCTATTGTCATCACAATGAAATCAAAATGCTCCATGACCTCTTTCCTCACAATGCTGCAAACCCTTGTGATCACAATGTTCCATAACACTTGTCATCAAAATGCCCCATGACGCTGGTCAGCACAATTATCCATGGTCTTCTCATCACAATGCACCATGACTTTTGTCATCACAATGCTCCATGCACTTCTCATCAAAATGCTCTCTCACCAATGATATCACAATGCTACATCACTATTTGTCACCATACTCCCTCACCCCGTCATCACAATGTTCCATGACTCCTGTCATCACAATGCTACATGCACTTATTATCACAATGTTCGATGACCCCTGACATCACAATGTTCCATAAACCCTGTCATCAAAAAGTTCAATGACCCTTTTCATCAAATTGCTCCATGATCCTGTCATCACAATGCTCCCTGCCCTTCTCATCACAATGCACAACACCCTTGTCATCAAAATGCTCCATGATCTTTGTCATCAAAAACATCCATGACTCTTGGCATCACTATGTTCCATATCTTTGTTATCACGATGCTCCATGAACACTCTCATCACATTGCTCCATGCCCTTGTCATCACAAAGCTCCATGACACATGTCATCAGAATTCTCCATGGCCTTCTGATCACAATGCTCCATACCCTTGCCATCACAATGCTCCATTACACCTGTCATAAAATTTCTCCATGTCCCCTGCCAACGGGATGTTCCATGGTCTTTTCATCACAAGGCTCCATGACCCTTCTCATCACAATGCTCCAAGAACACTGTAATCACAATGCTCTATGTCCCTTTTCATCTCAATGATCCATGAACCCTGTCATCACAATGCACCATGCCCATCATCACATTGCTTCATGCTATTGTCATCACAATGAAATCAAAATGCTCCATGACCTCTGTCATCACAATTCTTTAAACCCTTGTGATCACAATGTTCCATAACACTTGTCATCACAATGCCCCATGATGCCTGTCTTCACAATACTCCATGCCCTTTTCCTTACAATGCTCCATGACCTTTGTCATCACAATTCTCAATACACTTGTCATCACAATGCTCCCTGACACTTGTCTTCAGAATGCTCCTTGAAACCTGTCACGAAAAGGCTCCATGACGTTTTTATCACAATGCCCCATGCCATTTTCATCACAATGCTCCATGACATTGTCATCACAATGGGCCATTACATATGTCATCACAATGTTCCCTGACACCTATCTTCACAATACTGCATGACCTGGTCATCACAATGTTCCATTGCCTTGTCATCACAATGCGACATTCCAACTCTCATCACAATACTCCATGAAACATATTAGACCAATGATCCATGCCCTTTTCATCACAATGCTCCATGCCCTTTTTATCACAATACTCCATAACCCCTGTCATCTCAATGCTCCGTGACTCCAGTCATCACAATGCTCCATGACCTTTGTCATCACAATTGTCCATGCCCTCATCATCAACAGTCTCTGTGACCTTTTTAACCACAATGCTCCATGAACATTTCATCCTAATGCTATTTGACCCATGTCATCACAATTCTCTATGCCTTTCTCAGCACAATTCTCCATGTCCTTCTCATCACAATGCTCCATGACCCCTGTCATCACAATGCTCCGTGACTCCAGTCATCACAATTCTTCATAACATTTGTCATCACAATGGTCGATGCCCGCTTCATCGCAAGGCTCTGTTACCTTTGTAACCACAATGCTCCATGAACTTTTCATCACAATGCTCCGTGACATTTGTCATCACAATGCTCCATGCCTTTGTCAGAAAAATGCTCCATGACCCTTGTCATCACAATGTGCCAAGCGCTTCTCATCCCAACGGTCCAAAAATTGGTCATGACAATGCTCCATAAATCTTGTAATCACAATGCTCGATGCCCTTCTCATCACAATGCTCCATTCCCTTGCCATCACAATGCACCATGTGAACTGTCATCACAATAGTCTATGAAACATGTCAGACAAATGCTCTATGCCCCTTTCATCACAATACTCCATGCCGTTGTCATCACAATGCTCCATGACCCATGTCATCACAATGTTCCGTGACTCCAGTCATCACAATGCTTCATAACGTTTGTCATCACAGTGCTCCATGCCCGCGTCATCACAAGGCTCTGTGACCTATGTAACCACTGTGCTCCTTGAACATTTCATCACAAAGTTCCGTGACCCTTGTCATCACAATGCTACATGCCTTTGTCAGAACAATGCTCAATGACACTTGTCATCACACTGTGCCACGTGCTTTTCATTAAAACGGTCCACAACATTGTCATCGCTATGCTCCATAAATTTTGTAATCACAAGGCTCCATGCACTTTTCATACAAATGCTCTCTCACCAGATATATCACAATGTTCCATCCCTAGTCATCACAATACTCCCTCACTCCTTATCATCACAATGTTCCATGACACCTGATATCACAATATTCTATAACACCTGTCATCAAAATGCTCCATGAGCCTTTTCATCCCAAAGCTCCATGACTCCTGGCATCACAGTGTTCTATAACCCCTGTCATCAAAATGTTCCATGACACTTTTCATCAAATTACTGCATGACCCTGTCATCAAAATGCTCCCTGCCCTTCTCATCACAATGCACCACACCCTTTTCATCAAAATGCTACATGACTTGTCATCACAAAGCACCATGACCCTTGGCATCACAATGCTCCATGTCATTGTCATCACAATGCTCCATGAACCCTCTCATCACATTGTTCCATGCCCTTGTCATCACAAAGCACCATGACACTTGTCATCACAATGCTCGATGTCCTTCTCATCACAATGCTCCATGCCCTTGTCATTACAATCCTCCATGACCCATGTATCACAGTGTTCCGTGCCCTTGTTATCATAATGCTCCATGCCCACTCTCATTACAATAATTCATGAAACATTTCAGACCAGTGCTCAATGCCCTTCTCATCACAATGCTCCATTACCTCTGTCATAACAATGCTCCATGAACCCTGCCATCACAATGATCCACGGCCTTGTCATCACAAGGCTCCATGACCCTTGTCATCACAATGCTCCAAGACCCATGTAATCACAATGCTCCATGCCCTTGTCATCACAGAGCTCCATGACTCATGTCATCAGAATGTTCGATGGCATTCTCATCACAATGCTCCATGCCCTTGTCATCACAATGCTCCAAGACCCCTGTAATCACAGTGATCCATGACCCTTTTCATCTCAATGCTCCATGAACCCTGTCATCACAATGCACCATGCCCATCATCATAATGCTTCAGGCTATTGTCATCACAATGAAATCAAAATTCTCCATGACCTCTGTCATCATAATGCTCCAAACCATTTTGATCACAATGTTCCATAACACTTAGCATCACAACACACCATGACGCTCATCATCACAATTATCCATGGTCTTCTCATCACAATGCTCCATGACCTTTGTCATCACAATGGTCAATACACTTGTCATCACAATGCTCCCTGACACTTGTCTTCAGTATGCTCCTTAAACCCTGTGATGACAAGGCTCCATGCCTTTTTCATCACAATGATCCATGCCCTTTTCATCACAGTGCTCCAAGACCCCTGTAATCACAATGCTCCATGCCCTTGTCATCACAAAGCTCCATGACGCATGTCATCAGAATGCTGCATGGCCGTCTCATGACAATGCTCCATGCCCTTGTCATCACAATGCTCCAAGACCACTGTAATCACAATGATCCATGCCCCTTTTCATCAGAATGCTCCATGAAACTTGTCATCACAAGCCTCCATGGTCTTCTCATCACAATGCTACATGACCTTGTCATCACCATGCTCCATGACACTTGTCATTACAATACTCCATGAATATTATCAGCACAATGCTCCATGACCTTCTCATCACAATGCTCCATGACCAATATCATCACAATGCACCATGACAACTGTCATCACACTACTCCATGAATATTATCAGCAAAATGCTCCATGACCTTCTCTTCACAATGCTCCATGACCAATATCATCACAATGCACCATGACAACTGTCATCACAACACTCCATGACACCTGACAACACAATGATCCGGGACTCTTGTCATCACTATGCTCCATTCCCTAGTCATCACAATGCTCCATGACCCCTGTCATCACAATGCTCCGTGACACTTATCATCACAATGCTTCATAACGTTTGTCATCACAATGGTCCATGCCCGCGTCATCACAAGTCTCTGTGACCTTTATAACCACAATTCTCAATGAACTTTTCATCACAATGCTCCGTGACCCTTGTCATCACAATGCTCCATGACACATGTTATCAGAAAGCTCCATGGCTTTCTCATCACAATGCTCCTTGCCCTTGCCATCACAATGCTGCATTACCCCTGTCATAACAATGCTCCATGATCCCTGCCATCACGATGTTCCATGGCAATGTCATCACAAGGCTCCATGACCCTTCTCATCACAATGCTCCAAGACCCCTGTAATCACAATGCTCCATGCCCCTTTTCATCTCAATGATCCATGAACCCTGTCATCACAATGCACCATGTCCATCATCCTAATGCTTCATGCTATTGTCATCACAATGAAATCAAAATGCTCCATGACCTCTGTCATAACAATGCTCCAAACCCTTGTGATCACAATATTCCATAACACTTGTAATCACAATGCCCCATGACCCTCGTCATCACAGTTATCTATGGTCTTCACATCACAATGCTCCATGACCTTTGTCATCACAATGCTCAATACTCTTGTCATCAAAATGCTCCCTGACACTTGTTGTCTCTACTCTCCTTGAACCCTGTCATAACAAGGTCCCATGCCCTTTTCATAACAATGTTCCAAGACCCCTGTAATCACAATGGTCCATGACCCTTTTCATTAGTATGCTCCATGAGATTTGTCATCACAAGGCTCCATGGTGTTCTCATCACAGTGCTCCAGGACCTTGTCATCACAATGCTTCACGACCTTGTCATGAAAATTCCTAATGGCCCTTATCATCATAATGATCCAAGCCCTAGTCATCACAATGATCCATTATATTTGTCATCAAAATCCTCTATTACAGAGGGAAACCTCTCCCAGCAGCCTCAGAAGCAGCGGATTAAAGCTCCACAATCAACGGAATGTACCCTGCATCTGTGGAATACATGAATAGACAACACATCATCCCAAATTGAGGAGCCCGGAGTCAGTGCTGTGCCTCTGAGGTGGGAGAGCCAAATTCAGGACACTGGTCCACAAGAGACCTCCCAGCTCCACATAATATCAAACGGCAAAAATCTTCCAGAGATCTCCATCTCAACACCAGCACCCAGCTTCACTCAACGACCAGCAAGCTACAGTGCTGGACACCCTAAGCCAAACAACTAGCAAGACAGGAACACAACGCCACCCATTAGCAGAGAGGAGGCCTAAACTCATAAAAAGTCTGCAGACACCCCAAAACACACCACCAGACGTGGACCTGCCCACCAGAAAAACAAGATCCAGCCTCATCCACCAGAACACAGGCACTAGTCCCCTCCACCAGGAAGCCTACACAACCCACTAAACCAACCTTAGCCACTGGGGACAGACACCAAAAACAACGGGAACTACAAACCTGCAGCCTGCAAAAAGGAGACCCCAAACACAGTAACATAAGCAAAATGAGAAGACAGAAAAACACACAGCAGGAGAAGGAGCAAGATAAAAACCCACCAGATCTAACAAATGAAGAGGTAATAGGCAGTCTACCTGAAAAAGAATTCAGAATAATGATGGTAAAGATGATCCAAGATTCTATTTCCCAGATCCAAAATCTTGGAAATAGAATAGACAAAATGCAAGGAACAGGTAACAAGGACCTAGAAGAACTAAAGATGAATCAAGCATCGATTAAAAACACAATACATGAAATAAAAAATACTCTAGATGGGATCAATAGCAGAATAACTGAGGCAGAAGAACGAATAAGTGAGGTGGAAGATAAAATAGTGGAAATAACTGCTGCACAGCAAAATAAAGAAAAAAGAATGAAAAGAACAGAGGACAGTCTCAGAGACCTCTGGGACAACATTAAACACACCAACATTCGAATTATAGGGGTTCCAGAAGAAGAAGAGAAAAAGAAAGGGACTGAGAAAATATTTGAAGAGATTATAGTTGAAAACTTCCCTAATATGGGAAAGGAAATAGTTAATCAAGTCCAGGAGGCACAGAGAGTCCCATACAGAATAAATCCAAGGAGAAATACACCAAGACACATATTAATCAAACTGTCAAAAATTAAACACAAAGAAATCATATTAAAAGCAGCAAGGCAAAAACAACAAATAACACACAAGGGAATCCCCATCAGGATAACAGCTGATCTCTCAGCAGAAACTCTACAAGCCAGAAGGGAGTGGCAGGACATACTTAAAGTGATGAAGGAGAAAAACCTGCAACCAAGATTACTCTACCCAGCAAGGATCTCATTCAGATTTGATGGAGAAATTAAAACGTTTACAGACAAGCAAAAGCTGAGAGAGTTCAGCACCACCAAACCAGCTTTACAACAAATGCTAAAGGAGCTTCTCTAGGCAAGAAACACAACAGAAGGAAAAGACCTACAATAACAAACCCAAAACAATTAAGAAAATGGGAACAGGAACATACATATCAATAATTACCTTAAATGTAAATGGACTAAATGCTCCCACCAAAAGACACAGATTGGCTGAATGGATACAAAAACAAGACCCATATATATGCTGTCTACAAGAGACCCACTTCAGACCTAGAGACACATACAAACTGAAAGTAAGGGGATGGAAAAAGATATTCCATGCAAATGGAAACCAAAAGAAAGCTGGAGTAGCAATTCTCATATCAGACAAAATAGACTTTAAAGTAAAGACTACTAGAAGAGACAAAGAAGGACACTACATAATGATCAAGGGATCAATCCAAGAAGAAGATATAACAATTGTAAATATTTATGCACCAAACTTAGGAGCACCTCAATACATAAGGCAAATACTAACAGCCATAAAAGGAGAAATCGACAGTAACACACTCATAGTAGGGGACTTTAACACCCCACTTTCACTAATGGACAGATCATCCAAAATGAAAATAAATAAGGAAACACAAGCTTTAAATGATACATTAAACAAGATGGACTTAATTGATATTTATAGGACATTCCATCCAAAAACAACAGAATACACATTTTTCTCAAGTGCTCATGGAACATTCTCCAGGATAGATCATATCTTGGGTCACAAATCAAGCCTTGGTAAATTTAAGAAAATTGAAATTGTATCAAGTATCTTTTCCGACCACAATGCTATGAGACTAGATATCAATTACAGGAAAAGAGCTGTAAAAAATACAAACACATGGAGACTAAGCAATACCCTACTTAATAACGAAGTGATCACTGAAGAAATCAAAGAGGAAATTAAAAAATACCTAGAAACAAATGACAATGGAGACACGACGACCCAAAACCTACGGGATGCAGCAAAAGCAATTCTAAGAGGGAAGTTTATAGCAATACAATCCCACCTTAAGAAACAGGAAACATCTCGAATAAACAACCTAACCCTGCACCTAAAGCAATTAGAGAAAGAAGAACAAAAAACCCCCAAAGTTAGCAGAAGGAAAGAAATCATAAAGATCAGATCAGAAATAAATGAAAAAGAAATGAAGGAAACGATAGCAAAGATCAATAAAACTAAAAGCTGGTTCTTTGAGAAGATAAACAAAATTGATAAACCATTAGCCAGACTCATCAAGAAAAGAAGGGAGAAGACTCAAATCAATAGAATTAGAAATGAAAAAGGAGAAGTAACAACTGACACTGCAGAAATACAAAAGATCATGAGAGATTACTATAAGCAACTCTATGCCAATAAAATGGACAACCTGGAAGAAATGGACAAATTCTTAGAAATGCACAACCTGCCGAGACTGAACCAGGAAGAAATAGAAAATATGAACAGACCAATCACAAGCACTGAAATTGAAACTGTGATAAAAAATCTTCCAACAAACAAAAGCCCAGGACCAGATGGCTTCACAGGCGAATTCTATCAAGCATTTAGAGAAGAGCTAACACCTATCCTTCTGAAACTCTTCCAAAATATAGCAGAGGGAGGAACACTCCCAAACTCATTCTACGAGGCCACCATCACCTTGATACCAAAACCAGACAAGGATGTCACAAAGAAAGAAAACTACAGGCCAATATCACTGATGAACATAGATGCAAAAATCCTCAACAAAATACTAGCAAACAGAATCCAACAGCACATTAAAAGGATCATACACCATGATCAAGTGGGGTTTATTCCAGGAATGCAAGGATTCTTCAATATACGCAAATCAATCAACGTGATACACCATATTAACAAACTGAAGGAGAAAAACCATATGATCATCTCAATAGATGCAGAGAAAGCTTTCGACAAAATTCAACACCCATTTATGATAAAAACCCTGCAGAAAGTAGGCATAGAGGGAACTTTCCTCAACATAATAAAGGCCATATATGACAAACCCACAGCCAGCATCGTCCTCAATGGTGAAAAACTGAAACCATTTCCACTAAGATCAGGAAAAAGACAAGGCTGCCCACTCTCACCACTCTTATTCAACCTAGTTTTGGAAGTTTTAGCGACAGCAATCAGAGAAGAAAAGGAAATAAAAGGAATCCAAAATGGAAAAGAAGAAGTAAAGCTGTCACTGTTTGCAGATGACATGATACTATACATAGAGAATCCTAAAGATGCTACCAGAAAACTACTAGAGTTAATCAATGAATTTGGTAAAGTTGCAGGATACAAAAATAATGCACAGAAATCTCTGGCATTCCTATATACGAATGATGAAAAATCTGAAAGTGAAATCAAGGAAAGACTCCCATTTACCATTGCAACAAAAAGAATAAAATATCTAGGAATAAACCTACCTAAGGAGACAAAAGACCTGTATGCAGAAAATTATAAGACACTGATGAAAGAAATTAAAGATGATACAAATAGATGGAGAGATGTACCATGTTCTTGGATTGGAAGAATCAACATTGTGAAAATGACTCTACTACCCAAAGCAATCTACAGGTTCAATGCAATCCCTATCAAACTACCACTGGCATTTTTCACAGAACTAGAACAAAAAATTTCACAATTTGTATGGAAACACAAAAGACCCCGAATAGCCAAAGCAATCTTGAGAACGAAAAATGGAGCTGGAGGAATCAGGCTCCCTGACTTCAGACTATACTACAAAGCTACAGTAATCAAGACAGTATGGTACTGGCACAAAAACAGAAAGATAGATCAATGGAACAGGATAGAAAGCCCAGAGTTAAACCCACGGACATATGGTCACCTTATCTTTGATAAAGGAGGCAGGAATGTACAGTGGAGAAAGGACAGTCTCTTCAATAAGTGGTGCTGGGAAAACTGGATAGGGACATGTAAAAGTATGAGATTAGATCACTCCCTAACACCATACACAAAAATAAGCTCAAACTGGATTAAAGACCTAAATCTAAGGCCAGACACTCTCAAACTCTTAGAGGAAAACATAGGCAGAACACTCTATGACATAAATCACAGCAAGATCCTTTTTGACCCACCTCCTAGAGAAATGGAAATAAAGACAAAAATAAACACATGGGACCTAATGACACTTAAAAGCTTTTGCACAGCAAAGGAAACCATAAACAAGACCAAAAGACAAGCCTCAGAATGGGAGAAAATATTTGCAAATGAAGCAACTGACAAAGGATTAATCTCCAAAATTTATAAGCAGCTCATGCAGCTCAATAACAAAAAAAACAAACAACCCAATCCAAAAACGGGCAGAAGACCTAAATAGACATTTCTCCACAGAAGATATACAGACTGCCAACAAACACATGAAAGGATGCTCAACATCTTTACTCATTAGAGAAATGCAAATCAAAACTACAATGAGATATCATCTCACACCAGTCAGAATGGCCATCATCAAAAAATCTAGAAACAATAAATGCTGGAGAGGGTGTGGAAAAAAGGGAACACTCTTGCACTGCTGGTGGGAATGTGAATTGGTACAGCCACTATGGAGAACGGTATGGAGGTTCCTTAAAAAACTACAAATAGAACTACCATATGACCCAGCAATCCCACTACTGGGCATATACCCTGAGAAAACCATAATTCAAAAAGAGACATGTACCAAAATGTTCATAGCAGCCCTATTTACAATAGCCCGGAGATGGAAACAACCTAAGTGTCCATCATCGGATGAATGGATAAAGAAGATGTGGCACATATATACAATGGAATATTACTCAGCCATAAAAAGAAATGGAATTGAGCTATTTGTAATGAGGTGGATAGACCTAGAGTCTGTCATACAGAGTGAAGTAAGTCAGAAAGAGAAAGACAAATACTGTATGCTAACACAAATATATGGAATTTAAGAAAAAAAAAGTCATGAAGAACATAGGGGTAAGACAGGAATAAAGACACAGACCTACTAGAGAATGGACTTGAGGATATGGGGAGGGGGAAGGGTAAGCTGTGACAAAGTGAAAGAGCAGCATGGACATATATACACTACCAAACGTAAGGTAGATAGCTAGTGGGAAGCAGCCGAATAGCACAGGGAGATCAGCTCGGTGCCTTGTGACCACCTGGAGGGGTGGGATAGGGAGGGTGGGAGGGAGACGCAAAAGGGAGGGGATATGGGAACATATGTATATGTATAACTGATTAAATTTGTTATAAGGCAAAAATTAAAAAAATAAAAAAAACTAATACACATATATATTTTTAAAACCCATAAGTTAGAAAGCTTTAGAAAAAAAAAGAAAAAAAGAAAAAAAAATCCTCTATTACATTTGGCATCACAAGGCTCCATGCCATTGTCATCGCAATGGACCATGACATAGGTCATCACAATGCTCCCTGAAACCTGTCTTCACAATACTCCATGACCTTCTCATCACAATGCTACATGCCCTTGTCATCACAATGCTCCGTGACTCCAGTCATCACAATGCTTCATGACCTTTGTCATCACAATGCTCCATGCCATTGTCATTACAATTCTGCATGATTCATGCATCATAGTGTTCCGTACCCTTGTCATCACAATGTTCTATGCCCACTCACATCACAATAATCCATGAAACATTTTAGACCAATGTTCCATGCCCTTCTCATCACAATGCTCCATTACCTATGTCATAACTATGCACCATGACCCCTGCCATCACAATGTTCCACGGCCTAGTCATCACAAGGTTCCATGACACTTCTTATCACAATGCTGAAGACCCTTGTAATCACAATGCTCCATGTCCTTGTCATCACAAAGCTCCATGACACATGTCATCAGAATGTTCCATGGCCTTCTCATCACAATGCTCCATGCCCTTGTCATCACAATGCTTCAAGAGCCCTGTAAACAAAATGCTCCATGCCAGTTTTCATCTCAATGCTCCATGAACCCTGTCATCACAATGCACCATGCCCATCATCATAATGCTTCAGGCTATTGTCATCACAATGAAATCAATAATCTCCATGACCTCTGTCATTATAATACTCCAAACCCTTTTGATCACAATGTTCCATAACACTTATCATCACAACACCCCATGACGCTCATCATAACAATTAACCATGGTATTCTCATCACAATGCTCCATGAGATTTGTCATCACAATGCTCAATACACTTGTCATCACAATGCTCCCTGACACTAGTCGTCAGTATGCTCCTTGAACCCTGTCATGACAAGGCTTCATACCATTTTCATAACAATGATCCATGCCATTTTCATCACAATGCACCAAGATCCCTGTAATCACAATGCTCCATGCCCTTGTCATAACAAAACTCCATGACACATGTCATCAGAATGCTCCATGGCCTTCTCATCACAATGCTCCATGCCCTAGTCATCACAGTGCTCCAAGACCCCTGTAATCACAATGCCCCATGCCCCTTTGCATAAGAATGCTCCATGAGACTTGTCATCACAAGTCTACATGGTCTTCTCATCACAATGCTCCAGGACATTGTCATCACCATGCACCATTCCCTTGTCATCACAATGCTCCATGACCAGTATCATCACAATTATCCGTGAACATATTCAGCCCAATGCTCCACGACCTACACATCACAGTGCTCCATGGCCAATATCATCACAATGCTCCATGACCCCTGTCATCACAACACTCCATGAACATTTCAGCCCAGTGCTCCATGACACTTGTCATCACAATGATCCATGCCCTTGTCATCCCAATGCTCCATGACCACTGTATTCACAATGTTCCGTGACGCTTGTCATCACAGTGCTCCATGACACATGTCATCACAATGCTCCATGCCTTTTTCAGCAAAATGCTACATGACCTTGTCATTACAATGCTCTATGCACTGTCATCACAATACACATTTTCCATTGTCATCACCATCCTCCATGAACCTTGGGATCACATTGCCTCATGCCCTTGTCATCACAATGCTCCATGCTCCTTGAAATCAAAATGATCCATTACCTGTGTCATCACAATGCTCCAAACCCTTGTGATCACAATGTTCCATAACACTTGTCATCAAAACGCTCCATGATGCCTGTCATCACAATACTCCATGCCCTTTTCATCACAATGCTCCATGACCTTTGTCATCACAATGCTCAATACACTTGTCATCACAGTGCTCCCTGACATTTGTCATCAGGATGCTCCTTGAACCCTGTCACGAAAAGGCTCAATGCCTTTTTCATCACAATGCCCCATGCCGTTTTCATCACAATGCTCCATGCCCTAGTCATCACAGTGCTCCAAGACCCCTGTAATCACAATGCCCCATGCCCCTTTGCATAAGAATGCTCCATGAGACTTGTCATCACAAGTCTACATGGTCTTCTCCTCACAATGCTCCAGGACATTGTCATCACCATGCACCATTCCCTTGTCATCACAATGCTCCATGACCCGTATCATCACAATTATCCGTGAACATATTCAGCCCAATGCTCCACGACCTACACATCACAGTGCTCCATGGCCAATATCATCACAATGCTCCATGACCTCTGTCATCACAACACTCCATGACTCCGGACAACACAATGATCCGGGACTCTTGTCATCACAATTCTCCATTCCCTAGTCATCACAATGCTCCATGATCCCTGTCATCACAACACTGCATGAACATTTCAGCCCAGTGCTCCTTGACCATTGTCATCACAATGATCCATGCCCTTGTCATCCCAATGCTCCATGACCCCTGTATTCACAGTGCTCCGTGACGCTTGTCATCACAGTGCTCCATGACACATGTCATCACAATGCTCCATGCCTTTGTCAGCAAAATGCTACATGACCTTGTCATTACAATGCTCTATGCACTTGTCATCACAATACACCATTTCCATTGTCATCACCATCCTCCATGAACCTTGGGAGCACATTGCCTCATGCCCTTGTCATCACAATGCTCCATGCTCCTTGAAATCAAAATGATCCATGACCTGTGTCATCACAATGCTCCAAACCCTTTTGATCACAATGTTCCATAACACTTGTCATCACAACGCTCCATGATGCCTGTCATCACAATATTCCATGCCCTTTTCATCACAATGCTCCATGACCTTTGTCATCACAATGCTCAATACACTTGTCATCACAATGCTCCCTGACATTTGTCATCAGAATGCTCCTTGATCCCTGTCACGAAAAGCCTCAATGCCTTTTTCATCACAATGCCCCATGCCGTTTTCATCACAATGCTCCATGCCACTGTCATCAAAATACTCCACAAACTTGTCATCAGAATGCTCCATGACCCTTGTCATCACAATTCTCCATGGACTTGTCAGCAAAATGCTCCAAGCCATTGTCATCACAATGCTCCATTACCTTTGTCATCAGAATCCTCCATGACACTAGGCTTCACAATGCTCCATGCCATTGTCATCACAATGGGCCATTGCATATGTCATCACAATGCTCCCTGACACCTGTCTTCACAATACTGCATGACCTGGTCATCACAATGCTCCATGTCCTTGTCATCACAATGCGCCATTCCAACTGTCATCGCAATAATCCATGAAACTTATTAGACCAATGTTCCATGCCCTTGTCATCACAATGCTCCATTCCCTTATTATCACAATGCTCCATGACCCCTGTCATCACAATGCTCCGAGACTCCAGTCATCACAATGCTTCATGACCTTTGTCATCACAATGGTCCATGCCTTCATCATCAACAGTCTCTGTGACCATTTTATCCACAATTCTCCATGAAATTTTCATCACAATGCTCTTTGACCCTTGTCATCACAATGCTCTATGCCTTTCTCACCACAATGCTCCATGACACTTGTCATCACAATACTCCATGCGCATGTCAGCACAATGCTCCATGACACATGTCATCACAATGCTCCATGACCCCTGTCATCACAATGCTCCGTGACTCCAGTCATCAAAATGCTTCATAACCTTTGTCATCACAGTGGTCCATTCCCGCGTCATCACAAGGCTCTTAGACCTTTGTAACCACAATGCTCCATGAACTTTTCTTCACAATTCTCTGTGACCCTTGTCATCACAATGCTCCATGTCTTTGTCAGAACAATGCTTCATGACAATTATCATCACAATGTGCCACACGCATTTCATCACAACGGTCCACAACTTTGGCATTGCAATGGTCCATAAACCTTGTAATCACAATGCTCCATGCTCTTCTCATCAAAATACTCTCCCAACAGAGATATCACCGTGTTCCATCACTAGTCATCACAGTACTCCCTCACCCCTGTAATCACAATGTTCCATGACCCTGTCATCACACTGCTATATCCCCTTATCATCACAATGTTCTATAACCCCGTCATCAAAATGTTCCATTACACTTTTCATCAAATTGCTGCATGACCCGGTCATCAAAATGCTCCCTGAACTTCTCATCACAATGCACCATGCCCTTGTCTTCAAAATGCTCAATGACTTGTCATCACTGAACTCCATGTCCCTTGGCATCACAATGCTCCATGTCATTGTCATCACAATGCTCCATGAACCCTCTCATAACATTGCTCAATGCCCTTGTCATCAGAAAGCTCCATGACACTTTTCATCACAATGCTCGATGCCATTCTCATCATAATGCTCCATAGCATTGTCATTACAATCCTGCATGACCCATGTATCATAGTGTTCCGTACCCTCGTCATCACAATCCTCCATGTCCACTCTCATCACAATAATCCATGAAACATTTCAGACCAAATTTCCATGCCCTTCTCATCACAATGCTCCATTACCTCTGTCATAACAATGCACCATGACCACTGCCATCACAATGTTCCACGGCCTAGTCATCACAAGGCTCCATGACACTTGTCATCACAATGCTGAAGACCCATGTAATCACAATGCTCCATGCCCTTGTCATCACAAAGCTCCATGATACATGTCATCAGAATGCGCCATGGTCTTCTCATCACAATGCTCCATGCCCTTGTCATCACAATGCTCCAAGACCCCTGTAAACACAATGCTCCATGCCACTTTTCATCTCAATGCTCCATGAAACCTGTCATCACAATGCACCATGCCCATCATCATAATGCTTCAGGCTATTGTCATCACAATGAAATCAATATTCTCCATGACCTCTGTCATCATAATGCTCCAAACCCATGTGATCACAATGTTCCATAACACTTATCATCACAACACTCCATGACGCTCATCATCACAATTATCCATGGCCTTCTCATCGCAATGCTCCATGATCTTTGTCATCACAATGCTCAATAAACTTGTCATCACAATGATCCCTGACACTTGTCATCAGTATGCTCCTTGAACCCTGTCATGACAAGTCTCCATGCCTTTTTCTTCTCAATGATCAGTGCCCTTTTCATCACAAAGCTCCAAGATCCCTGTAATCACAATGCTCCATATCCTTGTCATCAAAAAACTCCATGACACATATCATTAGAATGCGCCATGGCCTTCTCATCACAATGCTCCATGCTCTAGTCATCACAATGCTCCAAGGCCCCTGTAATTACAATGCTCCATGCCCCTTTTCATCAGAATGCTCCATTAGACTTGTCATCACAAGTCTCCATGATCTTCTCATCACAGTGCTCCATGACCCCTGTCATCACAACACTCCATGAACATTTTCCGCCCCATGCTCCATGACGCTTTTCATCACAATGATCCATGCGCTTGTCAGCACAATGCTCAATGACACATGTCATCACAATGCACTATGCGCTTGTCATCACTGTGCTCCCCAATCTTGTCATTACAGTGCTTCATAAAATTGGTCATCACAATGCTCCATGCACTTCTCATCAAAATGCTCTCGCACCACTGATATCACAATGCTACATCACTATTTGTCACAATACTCCCTCACCCCTGTCATCACAATGTTTCCTGACTCCTGTCATCACAATGCTACATGCACTTATCATCACAATGTTCGATGACCCCTGACATCACAATGTTCCATAACACCTGTCATCAAAATGTTCCATGACACTTTTCATCAAATTGCTCCATGACCCTGTCATCAGAATGCTCTCTACCCTTCTCATCACAATGCACAACGCCCTTGCCATAAAAATTCTCCATGACCTTTGTCATCACAATGATCCATGACCCTTGGCATCACAATGCTCCATGTCATTGTCATCACAGTGCTCCATGAACGCTCTCATCACATTGCTCCATGCTCTTGTCCTCACAAAGCTCCATGACACATGTCATCCGAATGCTCCATGGCCTTCTCATCGCAATGCTCCATGCCCTTGCCATCACAATGCTTCATTACCCCAGTCATAACAATGCTCCATGACCCTTGCCATCACGTTGTTCCATGTCCTTGTTATCACAAAGCTCCATGACCCTTCTCATTACAATGCTCCATGAACCCTGTAATCACAATGCTCTATGCCCCTTTTCATCTCAATGACACATGAACCCTGTCATCACAATGCACCATGCCAATCATCATAATGCTTCATGCTACTGTCATCACAATGAAATCAAAATGCTCCATGACCTCTGTCATAACAATGCTCCAAAGCCTTGTGATCACAATATTCCCTATCACTTGTCATCACAAAGCCCCATGACGCTCATCGTCACAATTATCAATTGTCTTCTCATCACAATGCTCCATGACCTTTGTCATCACAATGCTCAATAAACTTGTCATCAAAATGTTCCCTGACACTTTTGTCTGTATGCTCCTTGAACCCTGTCATGAAAAGGCTCAATGCCTTTTTCATCACACTGATCCATGCCATTTTCATCACAATGCTCCAAGACCCATGTAATCTCAATGCTCCATGCCCTTGTCATCACAATGTTCCAAGACCCCTGTAATCACAATGATCCATGCCCCTTTTCATCAGTATGCTCCATGAGACTTGTCATCACAAGGCTCCATGGTTTTGTCATCACAATGCACCAGGACCTTGTCATCACAGTGCTTCATGACCGCTGTCATCACAATGGTCCATGCCCTCGTAATCAAAAGTATCTTTGACCTTTTTAACCACAATGCTCCATGAACTTTTCATCACAATGCTCTTTGACACTTGTCATCACAATGCTCTATGCCTTTCTAAGCACAATGCTCCATGTCCCTTGTCATCACAATGCTCCATGCACTTGTCAGCACAATGTTCCATGACACATGTCATCACAATGCTCCATGACCCCTGTCATCACAATGCTCCGTGACTCCAGTCATCACTATGCTTCATAACGTTTGTCATCACAGTGGTCCATGCCCGCGTCATCACAAGGCTCTGTGACCTTTGTAACCACAATGCTCCATGAAATTTTCATCACAATTCTCTGTGACCCTTTTCATCACAATGCTCCATGTCTTTGTCAGAACAGTGCTCCATGACCATTGTCATCACAATGTGCCACGCGCATTTCATCACAACGGTCCACAACATTGTCATTGCAAAGCTCCATAAACATTGTAATCACAACGCTCCATGCACTTCTCATCAAAATGCCCTCTCACCAGAGATATCACAGTGTTCCATCATTAGTCATCACAATACTCCCTCACCCCTGTAATCACAATGTTCCATGATCCTGTCATCACACTGCTACATCCCCTTATCATCACAATGTTCCATGACCCCTGACATCACAATTTTCCATAAAACCTGTCATCAAAATGCTCCATGACCCTTTACATCCCAAAGCTCCAAGACCCCTGACATCACAATATTCTATAACCACTGCCATCAAAATATTCCATTACACTTTTCATCAAATTGCTGCATGACCGGGTCATCAAAATGCTCCCTGCCCTTCTCATCACAATGCACCATACCCTTGTCATCAAAATGCTCCATGACTTGTCATCACAAAGCTCCATGACACATGTCATCAGAATGTTCCATGGCCTTCTCATCACAATCCTCCATGCCCTAGTCATCACAATGCTCCAAGACCCCTGTAAGCACAATGCTCCATGCCCCTTTTCATCTCAATGCTCCATGAACCCTGTCATCACAATGCACCTTGCCCATCATCATAATGCTTCTGGCTATTGTCATCACAATGAAATCAATATTCTCCATGACCTCTGTCATCATAATGCTCCAAACCCTTGTGATCACAATGTTCCATAACACGTATCATCACAAAACCCCATGACGCTCCTCATCACAGTTATCCATGGTCTTCTCAACACAATGCTCCATGATCTTTGTCATCACAATGCTCAATACACTTGTCCTCACAATGCTCCCTGACACTTGTCATCAGTATGCTCCTTGAACCCTGTCATGACAACGCTCCATGCCTTTTTCATCACAATAATCCATGTCATTTTCATCACAATGCTCCAAGATCCCTTTAATCACAATGCTCCATGTCCTTCTCATCACAATGCTCCATGCCCTTGCCATCACAATGCTCCATTACCACTGTCATAACAATGCTCAATGACCCCTGCCCTCACGATGTTCCATGGCCTTGTCATCACAAGGCTCCATGACTATGCTCATCACAACAATCCAAGAACTCTGTAATCACAATGCTCCATGCCCCTTTTCATCTCAATATTCCATGAACGCTGTCATCAAAATGCACCATGCCCATCATCAAAATGCTTCATGCTATTGTCATCACAATGAAATCAAAATGCTCCATGACCTCTGTCATCACAGTGCTCCATGACCCCTGTCATCACAATACTCCATGAACATTTTCAGCCCAATGTTCCATGACCCTTGTCATCACAATGATCCATGCCCTTGTCATCCCAATGCTCCATGACCCCTGTATTCACAATGCTCCGTGACTCCAGTCACCACAATGCTTCATAACATTTGTCATCACAATTGTCCATGCCCGCGTCATCACAAGGCTCTGTGACCTTTGTAACCACAATGTTACATGAACTTTTCATCACAATGCTCCGTGATCCTTGTCATCACAATGTTCCATTCCTTTGTCAGAAAAATGCTCCATGGCCCTTGTCATCCCAAAGTGCCATGCGCTTTTCATCACAACGGTCCCCATATTTGTCATAGCAATGTTCCATAAACCTCGTAATCACAATGATCCATGCCCTTGTCATCGCAATGCTCAATGACACCTGTATTCACAATGCTCCTTGACGCTTGTCATCACAGTGCTCCATGACACCTGTCATCAAAATGCTCCATGCCCTTGTCATCCTAATGCTCCATGACCCCTGTATTCACAATGATCCTTGACGCTTGTCATCACAGTGCTCCATGACACCTGTCATCACAAGGTTCCATGCCTTTGTGCAAAATGCTACATGAACTTTTCATTACCATGATCTATGCGCATGTCATAACAATACTCCATTACCATTGTCATCACAATCCTCCATGAACCTTGGGATCACATCGCTTCATGCCCTTGTCTTCACAATGCTCCATGCTCCTTGAAATCAAAATAATCCATGACCTCTGTCATCACAATGCTCCAAACACTTGTGATCACAATGTTCCATAACACTTGTCATCACAACGCTCCATGATGCCTGTCATCACAATACTCCATGCACTTTTCATCACAATGCTCCATGACCTTTGTCATCACAATTCTCAATACACTTGTCATCACAATGCTCCCTGACACTTGTCGTCAGAATGCTCCTTGAACCCTGTCACGAAAAGGTTCCATGCCTTTTTCAACACAAGGCCCCATGCCGTTTTCATCACAATGCTCCACGCCACTGTCATCAAAATACTCCAGAAGCTTGTCATGAGAATGTTCCAAGACCCTTATCATCACAATTCTCCATGCACTTGTCAGCACAATGCTACCTGACCCTTGTCACCTCAATGCTCCAAGCCACTGTCATCACAATGCACAATTACCTTTGTAATCAGTATCTTCCATGACACCTGGCATCACAATGCTCCATGCCATTGTCATCACAATGGGCCATTATATATGTCATCACAATGCTCCCTGACACCTCTCTTCACAATACTGCATGACCTGGTCATCACAATGCTCCATGCCCTTGTCACCACAATGCACCATTCCAACAGTCATCGCAATAATCCATGAAAATTATTAGACCAATGCTCCATGCCCTTATCATCACAATGCTCCATGACCCATGTCATCACAATGCTCCATGAACTTTTCATCACAAAGCTCTTTGATCCTTTTCAACACAATGCTCTATGCCTTTCTCAGCACAATGCTCCATGACCCTTGTCATCATAATGCTCCATGCGCTTGTCAGCATGATGCTCCATGACATATGTCCTCACAATGCACCATTTGCTTGTCATCACAGTGCTCCACAATCTTATCATCACAATGTTCCATAAACCTTGTCATCACAATGCTCCATGCGCTTCTCATCAAAATGCTCTCTCACCACAGATATACCAATGTTACATCACTATTCGTCTCAATAATCCCTCACCCTTGTTATCACAATGTTCCATGACTCCTGTCATCACAAAGCCACATGCATTTATCATCACAATGTTCGATGACCCCTGACATCACAATGCTCCATAACCCCTGTCATCAAAATGCTCCATGACCATTTTCATCATAATGCTCCATGACCCCTGACATCACAATGTTCCATAACACCTGTCATCAAAATGTTCCATGAAACTTTTCATCAAATTGCTCCATGACCCTGTCATCACAATGCTCCCTGCCTTCTCATCACAATGCACAACGCCCTTGTCATCAAAATGCTCCATGGCATTTGTCATCACAAAGATCCATTACTCTTGGCATCACAATGCTCCATGTCATTGCCATCACAGTGCTCCATGAACACTCTCATCACATTGCTCAATGCCCTTGTCATCACAAAGCTCCATGACACATGTCATCAGAATGCTCCATGGACTTCTCATCACAATGCTCCATGCCCTTGCCGTCACAGTGCTCCATTACCCCTGTGATAACAGTGCTCCATGACACCTGCCATCACGATGTTCCGTGGCCTTGTCATCACAAGGCTCCATGACCCTTCTCATCACAATGCTCCAAGACCCCTCTCAGCACAATGCACCATGCCCATCATCATAATGCTTCATGCTATTGTCATCACAATGAAATCAAAATGCTCCAAGACCTCAGTCATAACAATGCTCCAAACCCTTGTGATCACAATGTTCCATAACACTTCTCCTCACAGTTCCCCATGATACTCGTCATCACAATTATCCATGGTCTTCTCATAACAATGCTCCATGACCTTTTTCATCACAATGCTCAATACACTTGTCATCAAAATGCTCCCTGACACTTGTTGTCTGTATGCTCATTGAACTCTGTCATGACAAGGCTCCATGCCTTTTTCATCACAATGATCCATGCCCTTTTCATCACAATGCACCAAGACTCTTTAAACACAATGCTCCATACCCTTGTCATCACAAAGCTCAATGAAACATGTCTGCAGAATGCTCCTTGGCCTTCTCCTCACAATGCTCCATGCCCATGTCATCACAATGTTCCAAGACCCCTGTAATCACAATGGTCCATGCCCCTTTTCATCAGTATGCTCCATGAGATTTGTCATCACAAGTCTCTGTGGATTTCTCATCACAATGCTCCAGGACCTTGTCATCACAATGCTTCACGACCTTGTTTTGAAAATTCTCAATGGCCCTTGTCATCATAATGCTCCAAGCCCTAGTCATCACAATGCTCCATTATATTTGTCATCAAAATCCTCCATTACATTTGGCATCACAATGCTCCCTGCCATTGTCATTGCAATGGACCATGACATATGTCATCACAATGCTCCCTGACACCTGTCTTCACAATAATCCATGACCCTCTCATCACAATAATCCATGCCCTTGTCATTACAATGCACCATGTCCACTGTCATCACAATAATCTATGAAACTTGTCAGACCAATGCTCCATGCCCCTGTCACCACAATGTCCATGCCCTTGTCATCACAATGCTCCATGACCCCTGTCATCACAATGCTCCGGGACTCCAATCATCACAATGCTTCATAACATTTTTCATCACAATGGTCCATGCCCGCGTCAGCAAAAGGCTCTGTGACTTTATAACCACAATGCTCCATGAACTTTTCATCACAATGCTCCGTGACCCTTGTCATCAAAATGCTCCATGCCTTTGTCAGAAAAATGCTCCATGAACCTTGTCATCACAATGTGCTACGCGCTTTTCATCACAACGGTCCACAAATTTGTCATGGTATTGCTCCATAAACCTTGTAATCACAATGCTCCATGCCCTTCTCATCACAATGCTCCATTACCCCTGTCATAAAAATGCTCCATGACACCTTCCATCACGATGTTCCATGGCTTTGTCATCACAAGCCTCCATGACACTTGTCATCACAATGCTCCAAGACCCCTGTAATCACAATGCTCTATTCCCTTGTCATCACAAAGCTCCATGACACATGTCATCAGAATGTTCCATGGCCTTCTCATAAAAATGCTCCATGCCCTTGTCATCACAGTGCTCCAAGACCCCTGTAATCACAATGCTCCATGCCCCTTTTCATCTCCATGCTCCATGAACCCTGTCATCACAATGCATCTTGCCCATCATCATAATGCTTCCAGATATTGTCAGTACAATGAAATCAAAATTTTCATGACCTCTGTCATCACAATGCTCCATGACGCCTGTCATCACAATACTCCATGAACATATTCAGCCCAATGCTCCATGACACTTGTAATCAAAATACTCCATGCCCTTCTCATCACAATGTTCCATTACACCTGTCATAACAATGCTCCATGACCCCTTCCATCACGATGTTCCATGGCCTTGTCATCACAAGCCTCCATGACACTTGTCATCACAATGCTCCAAGAACCCTGTAATCACAATGCTCTATTCCCTTGTCATCACAAAGCTCCATGACACATGTCATCAGAATGTTCCATCGCCTTCTCATCAAAATGCTCCATGCCGTTGTCATCACAGTGCTCCAAGACCCCTGTAATCACAATGCCCCATGCCCCTTTTCATCTCCATGCTCCATGAACCCTGTCATCACAATGCATCATGCTCATCATCATAATGCTTCCGGATATTGTCAGTACAATGAAATCAAAATTCTTCATGACCTCTGTCATCACAATGCTCCATGACGCCTGTCATCACAATACTCCATGAACATATTCAGCCCAATGCTCCATGACCCTTGTCATCACAATGATCCATGCCCTTGTCATCCCAATGCTCCATGACCCCTGTATTCACAATGCTCCGTGATGCATGTCATCACAGTGCTCCATGACACCTGTCATCACAATGCTCCATGCCTTTGTCAGCAAAATGCTACATGACCTTGTCATTACAATGCTCTATGCGCTTGTCATCACAATACTCCATTTCCATTGTCATCACAATCCTCCATGAACCTTGGGATCACATTGCTTCATGCCCTTGTCATCACAATGCTCCATGCTCCTTGAAATCGAAATGATCCATGACCTCTGTCATCACAATGCTCCAAACCCTTGTGATCCCAATGTTCCATAACACTTGTCATCACAACGCTCCATGATGCCTGTCATCACAAAATTCCATGCCCTTTTCATCACAATGCTCCATGAACATTGTCATCACAATGCTCAGTACACATGTCATCACAATGCTCCCTGACACTTGTCATCAGAATGCTCCTTGATCCCTGTCACGAAAAGTCTCCATGCCTTTTTCATCACAATGCCCCATTCCATTTTCATCACAATGATCCGTGACAATTGTCATTACAATGCTCCATACCTTTGTCTGAAAAATATTCCATGACCCTTCTCATCAAAATGTGCCATTCACTTTCCATCACATCGGTCCAGAAACTTGTCATTGCAATGCTCCATAAACCTTGTAATCACAATGCTCCATACACTGCTCATCAAAATGCTCTCTCACCAGAGATATCACAGTGTTCCATCACTAGTCGTCACAATACTCCCTTACCCCGGTAATCACAATGTCCCATGACCCCTGTCATCACAATGCTACATTCCTTTATCATCACAATGTTCCATGACCCCTGACATTACAATATTCTATAACCCCTGTCATCAAAATGTTCCAATACACTTTTCATTATATTGCTGCCTGACCCTGTCATCAAAATACTCCCTGCCCTTCTCATCACAATGCACCATGCACTTATCATCAAAATGCTCCATGACATTTGTCATCACAAAGCGCCATGACCTTTGGCATCACAATGCTCCATGTCATTGTCATCACAATGCTCCATGAACCCTCTCATCACATTGCTCCATGCCCTTGTCATCACAAAGCTCCATGACACTTGTCATCACAATGCTCGATGCCCTTCTCATCACAATGCCCCATGCCCTTGTCATTACAATTCTCCATGACCCATGTATCACAGTGTTCCATGCCCTTATCATCACAATGCCCTATGACCACTCTCGTCACAATAATCCATGAAACATTTCAGACCAATGCTCCATGCCCTTCTCATCACAATGCTCCTTTACCTCTGTCATAACTATGCTCCATGACACCTGCCATCACAATGTTCCACGGCCTTGTCATCACAAGGCTCCATGACACTTGTCATCACAATGCTCCACGACCCCTCTAATCAAAATGCTCCATGCCCTTTTCATCAAAAAGGTACATGACACATGTCATCAGAATGTTCCATGGCCCTGTCACCACAATGCTCCATGCCCTTGTCATCAGAATGCTCCAAGACCCTTGTAATCAAAATGCTCCATTCGTCTTTTCATCTCAATGATCCATGAACCCTATCATCACAATGGACCATGCCCATCATCAAAATGCTTCAGGCTATTGTCATCACAATGAAATCAATATGCTCTATGACCTCTGTCTTCACAATGCTCCAATCCCTTGTGATCACAATGTTCCATAACACTTATCATCACAACACCCTATGACGCTCATCATCACAATTATCCATAGACTTCTCATCACAATGCTCCATGACCTTTGTCATCAGAATGCTCAATACACTTGTCATCACAATGCTCCCTGACACTTGTCATCAGTATGCTCCATTAACCCTGTCATGACACGTCTCCATGCCTTTTTCATCACAATGATCCATGCCCTTTTAATCACAATGCTCCAAGACCCATGTAATCACAATGCTCCATGACCTTGTCATCACAAAACTCAATGACGCATGTCATCAGAATGCTCCATGGCCTTCTCCTCACAATGCTCCATGCCCTTGTCATCACAATATTCCAAGACCCCTGTAATCAAAATGCTCCATGTCCCTTTTCATCAGAATGATCCATGAGACTTGTCATCACAAGTCTCCATTGTCTTCTCATAAAAGTGCTCCAGGAACTTGTCATCAAAATGCTCCATGATCCCTGTCATCACAATACTCCATGAACATTTTCAGCCCAATGCTCTATGACCTTCTCATCAAAATGCTCCATGACCCCTGTCATCACAATACTCCATGAACATTTTCAGCCCAATGCTCCATGACCATTGTCATCACAATGATCCATGCCCTTGTCCTCCCAATGCTCCATGACCCCTGTATTCACAATGCTCCATGACGCTTGTCATCACAGTGCTCTATGACACCTGTCATCACAATGCTCCATTCCTGTGTCAGCAAAAGGCTACATGACCTTGTCATTGCAATGCTCTATTCGCTTGTCATCACAATACTCCATTACCATTGTCATCACAGTCCTCCATGAACCTTGGGATCACATTGCTTCATGCCCTTGTCCTCACAATGCTCCATGCTCCTTGAAATCAAAATGATCCTTGATCTCTGTCATCACAATGCTCCAAACCCTTGTGTTCACAATGTTCCATAACACTTGTCATCACAACAATCCATGATGCCTGTCATCACAATACTCCATGCCCTTTTCATCACAATGCTCCATGACCTTTGTCATCACAATTCACAATATACTTGTCATCACAATGCCCCATGCCTTTTTCATTACAATGCTCCATGCCATTGTCATCAAAATACTCCACAAGCTTGTCATCAGAATACTCCATGACCCTTTTCATCACAATTCTCCATGCACCTGTCAACATTATGCTCCCTGACACTTGTCATCACAATGCTCCAAGCCATAGTCATCACAATGCTCCATTACCTTTGTCATCAGAATCCTCCATGACACTAGGCATCAAAATGCTCCATGCCATTGTCATCACTATGGGCCATTACATATGTCATCACAATGTTCCCTGACACCTGTCTTCAAAATACTGCATGACCTGGTCATCACAATGTTCCATGCCCTTTTCATCACAATGCGCCATTCCAACAGACATCACAATAATCCATGAAACTTATTAGACCAATGTTCCATGCCCTTGTCATCACAATGCTCCATGCCCTTGTTATCACAATGCTCCATGACCCCTGTCATCACAATGCTCCATGCCTCCATTCATCACAATGCTTCATGACCTTTGTCATCACAATGGTCCATGCCCTCGTCATCAACAGTCTCTGTGACATATTTAACCACAATGCTCCATGAACTTTTCATCACAATGCTCTTTGCCCCTTGTTATCACAATGCTCTATGCCTTTCTCAGCACAATGCTCCATGACCCTTGTCATCACAATGCTCCATGCGCTTGTCAGCACAATGCTCCATGACCCATGTCATCACAATGCACCCTGCACTTCTCATCACAGTGCTCCACAATCTTGTCTCCACAATGCTCCATAAAACATGTCATCACAATTCTCCATGCACTTCTCATCAAAATGCTCTCTCACCACTGATATCACAATGTTACATCACTATTCATCACAATACTCCTTCACCCCTGTCATCACAATGTTCCATGACTTCTGTCTTTGCAATGCTACATGCACATATCATCACAAAGTTTGATGACCCCTGACATCACAATGTTCCATAACCCCTGTCATCATAATTCTCCATGATCCTTTTCATCAAAATGCTCCATGACCCCTGACATCACAATGTTCCATAACCCCTGTCATCAAAATATTCCATGACCCTTTTCATCAAATTGTTCTATGACCCTGTCATCACAATTCTCCCTGCCATTCTCATCACAATGTACCACGCCCTTGTCATCAAAATGCTCCATGTCCTTTGTCATCACAAAGCTCCATGACCCTTTGCATCTCAATGCTCCATGAACCCTGTCAGCAAAATGCACCATGCCCATCATCATAATGCTTCAGGCTATTGTCATCACAGTGAAATCAAAATATTCGATGATCTATCTCATCACAATGCTCCAAATCCTTGTGATCACTATGTTCCATAACACTTATCATCAAAACGCCCCATGACGCTCATCATCACAATTATCCATGGTCTTCTCATCACAGTGCTCCATGACCTTTGTCATCACAATGCTCTATACACTTGTCATCACAATGCTCCCTGACACTTGTCATCAGTATGCTCCTGGAACCCTGTCATGACATGGCTCCATACCATTTTCATAACAATGATCCATGCCAATTTCATCACAATGCTCCAAGACACCAGTAATCACAATGCTCCATGCCCTTGTCCTCACAATGCTCCAAGACCCCTGTAATCACAATACTCCATGCCCCTTTTCATCAGAATGCTCCATGAGACTTGTTATTACAAGGCTCCATGGTCTTCTCATCACAATGCTCCAGGAACTTTTCATCACAGTGCTCCATTCCCTTGTCATCACAATGCTCCATGACCCCTGTCCTCACAATACTTCCTGAACATTTTCAGTCCAATTCTCCAGGAACTTCTCATCACAATGCTTCATGATCCGTATCATCACAATGCTCCATGACCACTGACATCACAACGCTCCATGACCCCTGACAACACAGTGATCCGGGACTCTTGTCATCACAATGCTCCATTCCCTAGTCATCAAAATGTTCCATGAACATTTTCAGCCCAATGCTCCATGACACTTGTCATCACAATGATCCATGTCCTTGCCATCCCAATGCTCCATGACCCCTGTAATCACAATGATCCGTGATGCTTCTCATCACAGTGCTCCATGACAATTATCATCACAATGCTCCATGCCTATGTCAGCAAAAGGCTACATGACCTTGTCATCAAAATGCTCCATTTGCTTGTCATCACAATACTCCCTTAGCATTGTCATCACAATCCTCCATGAACCTTGGGTTCACATTGCTTCATGCCCTTGTCATCACAATGCTCCATGCTCCTTGACAAGAAAATGATCCATGACTTCTATCATCACAATGCTCCAAACACTTTTGATCACAATGTTCCATAACACTTGTCATCACAACGCTCCGTGATGCCTGTCATCACAATACTCTATGCCCTTTTCGTCAAAATGTTCCATGAACTTTTTCATCACAATTCTCAATACACTTGTCATCACAATGTTCCCTGACATTTGTCATCAGAATGCTCCTTGAAACATATCATGAAATGGCTTCATGCCTTTTTCATCACAATGCTCCATGCCCTTTTCATCACAATGCTCCATGCCATTTTCGTCACAATACTCCACAAGCGTGTCATCAGAATGCTCCATGACACTTGTCATCACAATGCTCCATGGCCACTGTCATCACAATGCTCCATACCCCTTGTCATTACTGTGCTCCATGACGCTCGTCATCACAATTATCCATGGTCTTCTCATCACAATGCTCCACGCCCTTGTCATCAAAATGCTCCATGACCCTTATCATCACAATGCTCCATGGCCACTGTCATCAAAATGCTCCATTCCCGTTGTCATTACAGTGCTCCATGACGCTCATCATCACAATTATCCATGGTCTTCTCATCACAATGTTCCATGGTCTTGCCATCACAATGCTCCTTGCCCTGGTCATCACAATGCTCCATGTCCCCTGTCATCACAATTCTCCTCGATCTTGGCATCACTATGCTCCATGACACTTCTCATCACCGTGTTAAATGATTTGTCTTCACATTTCTCTATGCACTTGTCATCGCAATGCTCCATGACCCCTGTCATAGAAAGCTCCATGTGCTTCTCATCACAATGCTTCATGAACTTGTCATCAACATTCTCAATGGCCCTTGTCATCACAATGCTCCATGCCCTTGTCATCACAATGCTCCATGTCCCTTGTCATCACAATGCTCCAAGTCCTTGTCATCAAAATGCTCCATTACATTTGTCATCACCATCCTCCATGACACTTGGCATCACAATGTTCCATTCCATTGTCATCGCAATGGACCATGACATATGTCATCACAATGCTCCCTGAGACCTGTCTTCAAAATACTCCATGACCTTCTCATCACAATGCTCCATGCCTTGATCATCACATTGCACCATGCCCAATGTCATCACAATAATCCATGAAACATGTCAGGCCAATGCTCCATGCCCCTGTCATCACAATGCTCATTGCCTTTTCATCACAATGCCCCATGTCCCCTGTCATCAGAATGCTCCGTGACTCCAGTCATCACAATGCTTCATGACCTTTGTCATCACAATGGTCCATGCCCTCGTCATCACAAGGCTCTGTGACCTTTGTCACTAAAATGCTCCATGACATTTTTATCACAATGCTCGTTGACCCTTGTCATCACAAGGCTCCATGCCTTTCTCAGCACAGTGCTCCATGACACATGCCATCACAATGCGCCATGTGCTTGTCATCACAATGCTCCACAATCTTGTCATCACAATGCTCCATAAAACTTGTCATCACAATGCTCCATGCACTTCTTATCAAAATGCTCTCTCACGAATGATATCAAAATGTTCCCTCACTAGTCATCACAATACACCCACTCCCCTGTCATCACAATGGTCCACAACACCGTCATGAAAATGTTCCATGACTCCTGACATCACAATGTTCCATAACCCCTGTCATCAAAATGTTCCATGACACTTTTCATCAAATTGCTCCATGACCCTGTCATCACAATGCTCCCTGCCCTTCACAAGATAATTCACCACACCCTTGTCATCAAAATGCTCCATGACCTTTGTCATCACAAAATTCCATGACACTTGGCATCACAATGCTCCAAAAACCTCTCATCACATTGTTCCAAACCCTTGTCATCACAGGATCCATGATGCTTTTCATCACAATGATCGATGTCATTCTTCTCACAATGCTCCATGCGCTTGTCATTACAATCCTCCATGAACCATGTATCACAGTGTTCCGTGCCCTTGTTATCACAGTGCTCCTTGCCCCCTCTCATCACAATAATCCATGAAATATTTCAGACCAATGTTCCATGCCCTTTTCATCACAATGATCCAAGACTCCTGTAATCATATTGCTCCATGCCCCTTTTCATCTCAATGCTCCATGAACGCTGTCATCACAATGCACCAATGCACATCATCATAATGCTTCATGCTATTGTCATCACAATGAAATCAAAATGCTCTATGACCTCTGTCATCACAATGCTCCAAATCCTTGTGATCACAATATTCCCTAACACTTATCATCACAGCTCCCCATAACGCTCGTCAGCACAATTATCCATGGTCTTCTAATCACAATGCTCCATGACATTTGTCATCACAATGCTCAATACCCTTGTCATCACAATGGTCCCTGACACTTGTCATCAGTATGCTCCTTGAACCCTGTCATGACAAGGCTCCATGCCTTTTTCATCACAATGTTACATGTCCTTTTCCTCACAGTGCTCCAAGACCCCTGTAATCACAATGTTCCATGCCCTTGTCATCACAAAGCTCCATGATGCATGTCATCAGAACGCTCCATGACATTCTCATCCCAATGTTCAATGCCCTTGTCATCACAGTGCTCCAAGACCCCTGTAATCACAATGCTCCATGCTCTTGTCATCACAGAGCTCCATGATGCATGTCATCAGAACGCTCCATGACATTCTCATCCCAATGTTCAATGCCCTTGTCATCCCAATGCTCCATGAACACTGTAATCACAATGCCCCATGACGCTTGTCATCACAGTGCTCCATGCCCTTGTTATCACAGTGCTCCATGACACCTGTCATCACAACGCTCCGTGACTCCAGTCATCACAATGCTTCATGACCTTTGTCATCACAATGGTTTATGCCCTCACCATCAACAGTCTCTTTGACCTTTTTAACCACAATGATCCATGAACTTTTCATCACAATGCTCTTTGACCGTTGTCATCACAATGCTCTATGCCTTTCTCAGCACAATGCTCCATGACCCTTGTCATCACAATGCTCCATGCGCTTGTGAGCACAATGCTCCATGACACATGTCATCACAATGCTCCATGACCCTTGTCATCACAATGCTCCGTGACTCCAGTCATCTCAATGCTTCATAACGTTTTTCATCACAATGGTCCATGGCCTCATCATCACAAGGCTCTGTGACCTTTGTAACCACAATGCTCCATGAACTTTTCATCACAATGTGCCATGACCCTTGTCATCACAATGCTCCATGCCTTTGTCAGAACAATGCTCCATGACATTGTCATCACAATGTGCCATGCGCTTTTCAACACAATGATCCACAACCTTGTCATCGCTATGCTCCATAAAACTTGTAATCACAATGCTCCATGAACTTCTAATCCAAATGCTCTCTCAAATGAGATATCACAATGTTCCATCACTAGTCATCACAATCCTCCCTCACCCCTGTTATCACAATGTTCCATGACCCCTGACATCACAATGTTCCATAACCCCTGTCATCAAAATGCTCCATGACCTTTTTCATCCCAAAGATCCATGACCCCTTTCATCACAATGTTCTATAACCCATGTCATCAAAATGTTCCATTACAATTTTCATCAAATTGCTGCATTACCCTGTCATCAAAATGCTCCCTGCCCTTCTCATCACAATGCACCACACACTTGTCATCAAAATGCTCCATGACCTTTGTCATCACAAAGCTCCATGACCCTTGGCATCACAATGCTCCATGTCATTGTCATCACAATGATCCATGAACCCTCTCATCACATGGCTCCATGCCCTTGTGATCACAAAGCACCATGACACTTGTCATCACAATGGTCGATGCCCTTCCCATCACAATGCTCCATGCCCTTGTCATTACAATCCTCCATGACCCGTGTATCACAGTGTTCCGTGCCCTTGTCATCACAATGCTCCATGCCCACTCTCATCACAATAAGCCATGAAACATTTCAGACCAATGCTCAATGCCCTTCTCATCACAATGCTCCATTACCTCTGTCATAACATTGCTCCATGACCCCTGCCATCACAATGTTCCACGGCCTTGTCATCACAAGGCTCCATGACCCTTGTCATCACAATACTCCAAGACCCCAGTAATCACAATGCTCCATGCCCTTATCATCACAAAGCTCCATGACGCATGTCATCAGAATGTTCCATGGCCTTCTCCTCACAATGCTCCATGCCCTTGTCATCACAATGCTCCAAGACCCCTGTAATCACAATGCTCCATGACCCTTTTCATCAAAATCCTCCATGAGACTTGTCATCACAAGTCTCCATGTTCATCTCATCACAATGCTCCAGGACCTTGTCATCACCATGCTCCATTCTGTTGTCATCACAATGCTCCATGACCCCTGTCATCACAATACTCCATGAACATTTTCAGCCCACTGCTCCATGACCTTCTCATCACAATGCTCCATGAACAATATCATCATAATTCTCCATGACCACTGTCATCACAACACTCCATGACACCTGACAACCCAATGATCCGGGACTTTGTCATCATAATGCTCCAAGACTCCTGTAATCACAATGCCCCATGACACCTGTCATCACAATACTCCAGGAACATTTTCAGCCCAATTCGCCATGACCCTTGTCATCACAATTATCCATGCCCTTGTCATCCTAATGCTCCATGACCCCAGTATTCTCAATGGTCCGTGATGCTTGTCATTACAGTGCTCCATGACACATGTCAACACAATGCTCTATGCTTTTCTCAGCACAGTGTTCCATTCCCTTTTCATCGCAATGCTCCATGAACCCTGTCATCACAATGCTCTGTGACTCCAGTCATCACAATTCTTCATAACATTTGTCATCACAATGGTCAATACCCGCGTCATCACAAGGCTCTGTTACCTTTGTAACCACAATGCTCCATGAACTTTTCATCACAATGCTCCGTGACACTTGTCATCACAATGCTCCATGCCTTTGTCAGAAAAATGCTCCATGACCCTTGTCATCACAATGTGCCACGTGCTATTCATCCCAACGGTCCATAAATTTGTCATCACAGTGCTCCATAAACCTTGTAATCACAATGCACCATGCCCTTCTCATCACAATGCTCCTTTACCCCTGTCATAACAATGCTCCATGACCCCTGCCATCACAATGTTCCATGGCCTTGTCATCACAAGGCGCCATGACACTTGTCATCACAATGCTCCAAGACCCCTTTAATTACAATGCTCCATGCCCTTGACATCTCAAAGCTCAATAACACATGTCATCAGAAAGTTCCATGTAATTCTCATCAAAATGCTCCATGCCCTTGTCATCAAAATGCTCCAAGACCCCTGTAATCACAATGCTCCATGCACCTTTTCATCTCAATGCTCCATGAACCCTGTCATCACAATGCATCATGCCAATCATCATAATGCTTCCAGCTATTGTCAGCACAATGAAAACCAAACTCTCCATGATCTCTGTCATAACAAAGCTCCATGACCCCTGTCATCAAAATACTCCATGAACATTTTCAGCCCAATGCTCCATGACCATTGTCATCACAATGATCCATGCCCTTGTCATCCCAATGCTCTATAACCCCTGTATTCTCAATGCTCCGTGACGCTTGTCATCACAGTCCTCCATGACACCTGTCATAACAATGCTCCATGCTTTGTCAGCAAAATGCTACATGACCTTGTCATTACAATGCTCTATGTGCTTGTCATCACAATACTCCATTACCATTGTCATCACCATCCTCCATGAACCTTGGGATCACATTGCTTCATGCCCTTGTCATCACAATGTTCCATGTTCCTTGAAATCAAAATGATACATGACCTCTGTCATCACAATGCTCCAAACCCTTGTGATCACAATGTTCCATAATACTTGTCATCACAACGCTCCATGATGCCTGTCTCCAAATATTCCATGCCCTTTTCATCACAATGCTCCATGACCTTTGTCATCACAATTCTCAATACACTTGTCATCACAATGCTCCCTGACACTTGTCGTCAGAATGCTCTTTGAACCCTGTCACGAAAAGGCTCCATGCCATTTTCATCACAAAGCCCCATGCCATTTTCATCACAATGCTCCATGCCATTGTCATCAAAATACTCCACAATCTTGTCATCAGAATGCTCCATGACCCTTGTCATCACAATTCTCCATGCACTTGTCAGCACAATGCTCCCTGAACCTTGTCATCACTATGCTCCAAGCCATTGTCATCACAATTCTCCATTAGCTTTGTCATCAGAATCCTCCATGACACTTGGCATCACAATGCTCCATGCCATTGTCATCACAATGGGCCAATACATATGTCATCACAATGCTCCGTGACACCTCTTTTCACAATACTGCATGACCTGGTCATCACAATGCTCCATGCCCTTCTCATCACAGTTCTCCATTACCTCTGTCATAACAGTGCTCCATGACCACTGCCATCACAATGTTCCACGGCCTTGTCTTCACAAGGCTCCATGACTCTTATCATCACAATGCTCCAAGACCCCTGTAATCACAAACCTTCATGCCCTTGTCATCACAAAGCTCCATGATGCATGTCATCAGAATGTTCCATGGCCTTCTCAACACAATGCTCTATGCCCTTGTCATCACAATGCTCCAAGACCCCTGTAATCACAATGCGCCATGCCCCTTTTCATCAGAATGCTCCATGAGACTTGTCATCACAAGTCTCCATGGTCATCTCATCACAATGCTCCAGGACCTTGTCATCACCATGCTCCATTCCCTTGACATCACAATGCACCATGACACTTGCCATCACAATACTCCATGATCATTTTCAGCCCAATGCTCCATGACCCTTGTCATCAAAATGCTCCATGCCCTTGTTATCACAATGCTCCATGACCCCTGTCATCACAATGCTCCGTGACTCCAGTCATCACAATGCTTCATGAACTTTGTTATCACAATTTTCCATGTCCTCGTCATCAAGAGTCTCTGTGACCTTTTTAACCACAATGCTCCATGAAATTTACATCACAATGCTCTTTGACCCTTGTCATCAAAATGCTCTATGCCTTTCTCAGCACAATGCACCATGACACATGTCATCACAATGCACCTTGCGCTTGTCATCACAATGCTCCACCAACTTGTCATCACAATGCTCCATAAAACTTGTCATCACAATGCTCCAAGCACTTCTCATCAAAATGCTCTCTCACACTGATATCACAATGCTACATCACTATTTGTCACAATACTCCCTCACATCTGTCATCACAGTGTTTCATGGCACCTGTCATCACAATGCTACATGCACTTATCCTCACAATGTTCGATGTCCCCTGACATCAAAATGTTCCATAACTCCTGTCATCAAACTGCTCCATGATCCTTTTCATCAAAATGCTCCGTGACCCATGACATCACAAGGTTTCATAACACCTGTCATCAAAATGTTCCATGACACTTTTCATCAAATTGTTCCATGACCCTGTCATCAAAATGCTCCCTGCCATTCTCATCAAAATGCACCTCACACTTGTCATCAAAATGCTCCATGACTTGTCATCACAATGCTCCATGCCCTTGCCATCACAATGCTCCATTACCGCATTCATAACAGTGCTCAATGACCACTGCTATCACGATGTTCCATGGCCTTGTCATCACAAAGCTCCATTTCCCTTCTCATCACAATGCTCCAAGAACCCTCTAATCACAATGTTCTATGCCCCTTTTCATCTCAATGATCCATGAACACTGTCATCACAATGCACCATGCCCATCATCATAAGGCTTCATGCTATTGTCATCACAATGAAATCAAAATGCTCCATGACCTCTGTCATAACAATGCTCCAGACCCTTGTGATCACAATATTCCATATCACTTGTCATCACAATGCCCCATGACGCTCGTCATCACAGTTATCCATGGTCTTCTCATCAAAATGCTCCATGACCTTTGTCATCACAATGCTCAGTATACTTGTCATCAAAATATTCCCTGACACTTGTTCTCTGCATGCTCCTTGAATCCTGTCATGACAAGGCTCCATGCATTTTTCATCACAATGATCCATGCCTTTTTCATCACAATGCTCCAAGAACTCTGTACTCACAGTGCTCCATGCCCTTATCATCACAAAGCTCAATGACCCATGTCATCAGAATGCTCCTTGGCCTTCTCCTCACAATGCTCCATGCCCTTGTCATCACAATGTGCCAATACCCCTCTAATCACAAAGCTCCATGTCCATTTTCATCAGTATGCTCCAGGAGACTTGTCATCACAAGGCTCCATGGTTTTCTCATCACAATGCTCCAGGACCTTGTCATCACAATGCTTCACGACCTTGTCATGAAAATTCTCAATGGCCATTGTCATCATAATGCTCCAAGCCCTAGTCATCACAATGCTCCATTATATTTGTCATCACAATCCTCTATTACATTTGGCATCACAATACTCCCAGCCATTGTCATCGCAATGGACCATGACATATGTCATCACAATGTTCCCTGACACCTGTCTTCACAATACTACATGACCTTCTCTTCACAGTGATCCATGCCCTTCTCATCACAATGCACCATGTCCACTGTCATCACAATAATCTATGAATCTTGTCAGACCAATGCTCCATGCCCCTGTCATCACAGTGCTCCATGCACTTGTCATCACAATGCTCCATGACTTGTCATCACAAAGCTCAATGACCCGTGAACCATGTATCACAGTGTTCCATGCCCTAGTCATCACAATGCTCCAAGAACCCTGGAATCACAATGATCCATGTCCCTTTTACTCAGAATGCTCCATGCGACTTGTCATCATAAGTATCCATTGCCTTCTCATCACAATGCTCCAGGAACTTGTCATCACCATGCTCCATTCCCTTGTCATCACAATGCTCCATGACCCCTGTCATAACAATAATACATGTATATTTTCAGCCCAATGCTCCACGACTTATTCATCACAATGCTCCATGGCAAATATCATCTCAATGCTCCATGACCATTGTCATCACAACACTCCATGACACCTGAAAACACAATGAACCGGGACTCTTGTCATCACAATGCTCCATTCCCTAGTCATCACAATGCTCCATGACCCCTGTCATCACAACACTCCATGAAAATTTTAAGCCTAGTGCTCCATGACACTTGTCATCACAATTATCCATGCCCTTGTCATCCCAATGCTCCATGACCCCTGTATTCACAATGATCCTTGACGCTTGTCATCACAGTGCTCCATGAAACATCATCACAATGCTCCATGCCTTTGTCAGCAAAATGCTACATGAACTTTTCATTACAATGCTCTATGCGCTTGTCATCACAATACTCCATTTCCATTGTCATCAGAATCCTCGATGAACCTTGGGATCACATTGCTTCATGCCCTTTTCATCACAATGCTCCATGCTCCTTGAAATCAAAATGATCCATGACCTCTGTCATCACAATGCTCCAAACTCGTGTGATCACAATAATCCATAACACTTGTCATCACAACGCTCCATGATGCCTGGCATCACATTACTCCTTGCCCTTTTCATCACAATGCTCCATGACCTTTCTCATCAGAATTCTCAATACACTTGTCATCACAATGCTCCCTGACACTTGTTATCAGTATGCTCCTTGAAACCTGTCACGAAAAGGCTCCATGCCTTTTTCATCACAATGCCCCATGCTGTTTTCATCATAATGCTCCTTGCAACTGTCATCAAAATACTCCACAATCTTGCCATCAGAATGCTCCATGACCCTTGTCATCACAATTCTCCATGCACTTGTCAGCACAATGCTCCCTGAAACCTGTCATCACAATGCTCCAAGCCATTGTCATCACCGTGCTCCATTACTTTTGCCATCAGAATCATCCATGACACTTGGCATCACAATGCTCCATGCCATTGTCATCACAATTGGCCATTACATATGTCATCACAATGCTCCCTGACACCTGTCTTCACAATACTGCATGAACTGGCCATCACAATTCTCCATGCCCTTGTCATCACAATGCGCCATTCCAACTGTCATCGCAATAATCCATGAAACTTATTAGACCAATGCTCCATGCCCTGGTCATCACAATGCTCCATGCCCTTGTTATCAGAATGCTCCATGACCCCTGCCATCACAATGCTCTGTGACTCCAGTCATCACAATGCTTCATGACCTTTGTCACCACAATGGTCCATGCCCTCCTCATCATCAGTCTCTGTGAGATTTTTAACCAAAATGCTCCATGAACTTTTCATCACAATGCACTTTGACCTTGGTCATCACAATGCTCTATGCATTTCTCAGCACAATGCTCCATGACCCTTGTCATCACAATGCTCCATGCGCTTGTCAGCACAATGCTCCATGACACATGTCATCACAATGCTCCATGACCCCTGTCATCACAATGCTCCGTGACTCCAGTCATCACAATGCTTCATAAAGTTTGTCATCACAATGGTCCATGCCCGTGTCATCACAAGGCTCTGTGACCTTTGTAACCACAATGTTCCATGTACTATTCATCACAATCCTCTGTGACTCTGGTCATCAAAATGCTCCATGTCTTTGTCAGAACAATGCTCCATGACCATTGTCATCACAATGTGCCATGCGATTTTCATCACAACGGTCCACAACCTTGTCATTGAAATGCTCTATAAACCTTGTAATCACAATGGTCCATGCACTTCTCATTAAGATGCTCACTCACCAGAGATATCACAATGTTCTATCGTTAGTCATCAAAATACTCCCTCACCCCTGTAATCACAATGTTCCATTACCCTGTCATCACAATGCTACATCCCCTTATCATCACAATGTTCCATAAACCCTGTCATCAAAATGCTCCATGACCCTTTTCATCCCAAAGCTCGAAGAACCGTGACATCACAATGTTCTATAACCACTGCCATCAAAATGTTCCATTACACTTTTTATCAAATTGCTGCATGACCCGGTCATCAAAATGCTCCCTGCCCTTCTCATCACAATGCACCATGCCCTTGTCATCAAAATGCTCCATGACTTGTCATCACAAAGCTCCATGAACCTTGGCATCACAATGCTCCATGTCATTGTCATCACCATGCTCCATGAACCCTCTCATCATATTGCTCCATTCCCGTGTCATGACAAAGCTCCATGACACTTGTCATCACAATGCTCGATGCCCTTCTCATCACAATGCTCCATGCCCTTGTCATTACAATCCTGCATAACCCATGTATCACAGTGTTCCGTGCCCTTGTCATCACAATGCTCCATGCCCACTCTCATCACAATAATCCATGAAACATTTCAGACCAATGTTCCATGTCCTTCTCATCAAAATGCTCCATTACACCTGTCATAACAATGCACCATGACCATGGCCATTACAATGTTCCACGGCCAAGTCATCACATGGTTCCATGACACTGGTCATCACAATGCTCAAGACCCCTGAAATCACAATGCTCCATGCCCTTGTCATCACAAAGCTCCATGACGCATGTCATCAGAATGTTGCATGGACTTCTCATCACAATGCTCCATGCCCTTTTCATCACAATGCTCCAAGACCCCTGTAATCAAAATGCTCCATGCCCTTTTTCATCTCAATGCTCCATGAACCCTGTCATCACAATGCACCTTGCCCATCATCATAATGCTTCAGGCTCTTGTCATCACAATGAAATCAATATTCTCCATGACCTCTGTCATCATAATGCTCCAAACCCTTGTGATCACAATGTTCCATAACACTTATCATCACAACACCCCATGACGCTCATCATCACAATTATCCATGGTCTTCTCATCACAATGCTCCATGATCTTTGTCATCACAATGCTCAATACACTTGTCATCACAATGCTCCCTGACACTTGTCGTCAGTATGCTCCTTGAACCCTGTCATGACAACGCTCCATGCCATTTTCATAACAATGATCCATGCACTTTTCATCACAATGTTCCAAGATCCCTGTAATCACAAATGCTCCATGTCCTTGTCATCACAAAACTCCATGACGCATGTCACCAGAGTGTTCCATGGACTTCTCATCACAATGTTCCATGCCCTTGTCATCACAAAGCTCAATGACGCATGCCATCAGAATGCTCCTTGGTTTCTCCTCACAATGCTCAATGCCTTGTCATCACAATGTTCCAAGACCCCTGTAATCACAGTGCTCCATGCCCCTTTTCATCAGTATGCTCCATGAGACTTGTCATCACAAGTCTCCAGGCTTTGTCATCACAATGCTCCAGGACATGGTCATCACAATGCTTCTCGACCTTGTCATGAAAATTTTCATTGGCCCTTGTCATCATAATGCTCAAAGCCCTAATCATCACAAAGCTCTATTATATTTGTCATCACAATTCTCCATTACATTTGGCATCATAATGCTCCATGCCATTGCCATCACAATGGACCATGACATATGTCATCACAATGCTCCCTGACACCTGTCTTCACAATACTCCATGACCTTCTCATCACAATGCTCCATGCCCTTGTCATCACAATGCTCATTGCCTTTTCATCAGAAAGCTCTATGACCCCAAACTTCACAATGCTCCGTGACTCCAGTCATCACAATGCTTCATGACCTTTGTCATCACAATGGTCCATGCCCTCGTCATCACAAGGCTCTGTGACATTTGTCACCAAAATGCTCCATGAAATTTTCATCTCAATGCTCGGTGACCCTTGTCATCACATTGCTCCATGCCTTTGTCAGCACAGTGCTCCATGACCCATGTCATCACAATGTGCCATGTGCTTGTCATCACAATGCTCCACAATCTTGTCATCACAATGCTCCATAAAACTTGTCATCACAATGCTCCATGCACTTCTTATCAAAATGCTCTTTCACGAATGATATCAAAATGTTCCCTCACTAGTCATCACAATACACCGACTCCCCTGTCATCACAATGATCCACAACAACGTCATGAAAATGTTCCTTGACTCCTGACATCACAATGTTCCATAACCCCTGTCATCAAAATGTTCCATGACATTTTTCATCAAATTGCTCCATGACCCTGTCTTCACAATGCTCCCTGCCCTTCACAAGAGAATGCACCACACCCTTGTCATCAAAAGGCTCCATGACCTTTGTCATCACAAAACTCCATGACCCTTGGCATCACAATGCTCCATGCCATTGTCATCGCAGTGCTCCAAAAACCTCTCATCACATTGTTCCAAGCCCTTGTCATCACAGGATCTATGATGCTTTTCATCACAATGCTCGATGCCATTCTTCTCACAATGCTCCATGCGCTTGTCATTACAATCCTCCATGAACCATGTATCACAGTGTTCCGTGCCCTTGTTATCACAATGCTCCTTGTCGCCTCTCATCACAATAATCCATGAAACATTTCAGACCAATGTTCCATGCCCTTTTCATCACAATGATCCAAGACTCCTGTAATCATAATGCTCCATGCCCCTTTTCATCTCAATGCTCCATGAACGCTGTCACCACAATGCACCAAATGCGCATCATCATAATGCTTCATGCTATTGTTATCACAATGAAATCAAAATGCTCTATGACCTCTGTCATCACAATGCTCCAAATCCTTGTGATCACAATATTCCATAACACTTATCATCACAACTCCCCATAACGCTCATCATCACAAGTATCCATGGTCTTCTAATCACAATGCTCCATGACATTTGTCATCACAATGCTCATTACCCTTGTCATCACAATGGTCCCTGACACTTGTCATCAGTATGCTCCTTGAACCCTGTCATGACAAGGCTCCATGCCTTTTTCATCACAATGTTACATGCCCTTTCCCTCACAGTGCTCCAAGACCCCTGTAATCACAATGCTCCATGACTTTGTTATCACAAAGCTCCATAATGCATGTCATCAGAACGCTCCATGACATTCTCATCCCAATGTTCCATGCCCTTGTCATCATAATGCTCCAAGACACCTGTAATCACAATGCTCCATGACCCTTTTCATCAGAATGCTCCATGAGACTTGTCTTCACATGGCTCCATGGTCTTCTCATAACAATGCTCCAGTACCTTGTCATCACAATGCTCCTTGACCGCTGTAATCACAATACTCCATGAACATTTTCAGCCCAATGCTCCATGACGTTCTCATCACAATGCTCCATGACCTCTGTCCTCACAATGCTCCATGACCACTGTCATCACAACGCTCCCTGAACCCTGACAACACAATGATCCGGGAATCTTGTCATCAAAATGCTCCATGCCCTTGTCATCCCAATGCTCCATGAACCCTGTAATCACAATGCTCCATGACGCTTGTCTTCAGAGTGCTCCATGAACCTTGTCATCACAATGCCTTTGACAGCAAAATGATACATAATCTTGTCATCACAATGCTCCATGCGCTTGTCATCACAATCTTCCATGACCCTTGGGATCATATTGCTTTATGCCCTTGTCATCTCTATCTTGCCTTTCTGGTTTTTACAGATTTTCGGATGTCCTTTTGGACCGGTGGGAAGTGAAAATTCTTTGTAGTGTGGATTTGCATTGCACGCTTGCTTGATTGGCCAAATAGGGCCTATGCCTTTTCTCTTGAATATATTCAGGAGAAAAGTCATACGCTGTTTTTGGCCAAGTGCATCATTCTCGAAGTTGTGATGCCTTTCCTGTGCTTTAAAGGTGATTCCAATTTACCTCTTGAAATATGTTTTGTTCAATTCTGCCTCATTTTCAAGTCTGCTTTGTTGCCTTCCCTCAACAGATTTTTGGAAGAGAGTAGTCCTTTATAACTCTGCAGGTTTTTGATTTGCTTTGCCCCTGAGCTCCAATTTTCAAATCCCATTATTGGGAGCTGACCGCAAATCCACAATTTTGCTTCAGGACCTATACTGGTTCCAGGGGTGGCTATACTGGTTCCCTGTGGGTGGCTGAGGCTTTGGTTAATTCTTCTTCCTGTCAGGAATTTAGAATGACATTTGTCCTTCCAAATGCCTACATCTACTCTCTGATCGGTTCTCCCTCTTCCCTTTCATCCTCTGCACAATTAGCAAACTGTGCGAACCAGGAGGTTATAGGGGATGACTCTCCTAAGTTGGGAGATTGATAGTAAAGTTGTTGGAATGCCAAACTGTAGCACAAGGAGAGGAAAAAGTAGGAGACTTCAGAAACCTTTCGCCATCACAGGGTGTCCATTCTCTAGGTTTCCCATACATGTTATAACTGTAGTGATATTCCCTTCTACCTGGAAATTTGGGACCCATGGAATGGTGGCATGCATTACTACTTTAAAGGGTCTGCATTTTCTCTCCCAATCTCACCAGTCCTCTCAGTCCCAAGTGTCCAGCCTTATGTCTCATCCAGCTGTCTTTGCAGATAGGGTCATTCTAGGTTTCATCAGAACCCCTGAAGGAATTGTGTAAGAATTTGGCTGTTTTTTTGTTTTGTTTTTGAAATTCATTTTTATAATGGGGTTGAGCTGATTTTCCCTGACGTGTTTATGCCGGTCTAGACACACTTGATGCCCTTACAGAGGCATATCAATACATAGGTTTTAAGATTCTTACTAATCAGATATATTCCTCTGTGGGGAATAGGGGTTTTGAGTCCCGTTCACTGAGGAAGGTGTAGGTCTTGTCTATTCTGTATTTGGTTTATGGAATGGTACCTGTGCTAATATCAAACTCTGGTTTTATGCATCACCCCACCTCTCCTTTCCCCTTAAGGAGGCATAAGAGTGTTTTCTAAATGTGAGACGCTGCTCTCTTTCCTAATTCAGTTCATGTGTTGTGATGTTGACATTCCCTCTCTAAGTGATATCTTATGATAAGATTCTTTTTCTGTGTGACTAATTTCCCTTAGAATCATCATACCTAAATCCTCTCATTATGCTGCTACTGGCCTTATGACATTGATTTCACGTCTGAGTGATATTCCGTTGTACAAAATTACCACAAGTTCTTTATGCGTTTCTCTTTTTCCTGGGATACTTTAGGTGTACCGAAGTTGAGGTTCTTGTATGCAAAGCAGCCCTAAACTTTGGGGTGCCTGTGTCTTGTTGATATTTAGTCTTCCCAAGTTATATGTCCATGAGTTGAAGTCCCCTTTGCTCGGGGGCTTTGTATTTTAGATGTTTTAGGAAACAGCATACACTTCTTCAGAGTAGCTCTTGGATATTTATACCCCACCCATCAGCGTGTCTAGTCTCCCTGTTTTCCATGGCCTCTCCTGCATTTTTGATTTGTACACATTTTTTGGATGGCCTTTCTGAGCAGTGGAAATTGAGACTTCTTTATTGTGCGGATTTGCATTTCCCTCTTGCTTGGTTGGCCAAAAACTCTGTATGTGTTTTTTTCCTGAAGATATTCACGAAACAAACGCATACACCCTTTTGCCCAACTGCATCATTTTATAAATTCTGCTGCTTTTCATATGCTTTAAATGTGAGTACAATCTACCTTTTGAAAAATGTTTCCTGCAATTCTGCCTCTCATTCAGAACCTCTTCGTTGCCTTACCTGAATATATTTTTGGACGTTGGTTATCATTTATATCTTTGCAGGTCTTTGAATTGTCTGCTCCTGAGCTCCATTTTGCAACTCGCTTTTTTTGTGAGCTGGCCGCCAAACCATTGGATTGCTTCCAGCCCTATTCTGGTTCTGGGGAGGCAGGCTGAGCCTTTGGTTAATTCTTCTTCCTAATGGGAAATTAGAGTGACATGTGCCTGTCAAAACTCCTACAGCTAATCTCTAACTGGTTCCTCCTCTTCCCATTTATCCTCTGCAAAATTTGAAAACTGTGTGAAACAGGAGGTTAAAGGTGTTGATTCTCCAAGTGGGGAGACTGTTAGTAATGTGGCTGGAATGGCGAACCCCAGCACCAGGAGATCAAAAATGAGGTACATTTTAGACACCTCTCCTGAGCACACAGTGTACATTCATCTCAGTTTCCCAGGCATGTTTTCCCTGTCAGAAGATTCCCTTGAAACTGCAGATTTGGGACCCATGGAATGGGTATCAGACAGTATTACTTTAAAAGGTCTGCATTTCCTCACCCAGCCTCTCTAACATCTTTTAGCGTGCATAGCTTCCAGCCTTATATATCATCCTGCTGTGGGTCTACATGTGTTCAATCCATGTTACATCGTAGCCCTTCAACAAAAGTTGTAAGAATTTTTGTCTGTCTCACTGTTTTTATAAATATTTTTAAATTTATTTTTATATTGGTTACAGCTGATTTTCAAAGCTCTGTTTTTTGCTGCTGTACATCCACTTGATTTATGTATTGTGAGACAACAATAAATTCTTTCTCAGATGCTTACGAGTCATATGCATTATTTTCCATTGACTTGAGTGGACTGAGTGCAGTTCTTTGAGGTACCGTGTAGGCCTTGCCAGTTATTCAATTCGGTACTTGGAATGGTATCTTTGCTAATTTCAACCTCCTTGATAATACGTCACCATTCCCCACCTTTCCCATTTAGCAGCCTTATATCTATTTTCTACATATTTGACTATGTTTCTGTTTTGTAATTTATTTCATGTGTAGCCATTTTTGATTCCACCTTTAAGTGGCATCTTATGATATGTGTCTTTTCCTTTCTGACATGTATCACTTAGAATGATCATATGTAACTCCTCCAGAGTTGTTCCAACTGGCCTTATTTCATTGATTTCTGGATGAGTAATATTCCACTCTACATAAGTACCCCATCTCTTTTATCCATTTTATCCTTCCAGGGACATTTAGGTTATATCCAAGTGGAGGCCCTTTTTAACAGAGAGGTGGTAAACGTTGGGGTGCCTGTTTTCTGTCATTTTTTGTTTTTCCCAAGGTATACACCCATGAGTGCAAGTGCCCTATGCTCTGTAGCTCAGTTTTCAGATGTTTTAGCAAACACAATACACTTCTCCAGAGTGGCCATTGGCAAAATACATTTCCACTATCATCCTCACAGGGCTCCCTTTTCTCCTCACCCTGTCCTGCATTTCTGGTGTTTACACTTTATGTGGATGGCCCTTATGACTGATGTGAAGTGATACATTTTGTAGTATTGATTTCCAGTGCCCACCTGTTTCGTTGGATAAAAAGTGTGTATGGCCTTTACTTGAATATATTCAGAAAAAAATGCATACGCCCTTTTGGGCCAAGTGCATCATTGGCGAAGTTCAGCCCCTTTTCTTGTGCTTTAATGGGGAGAACTTTCTACATCTTCAAATCTGTTTCCTGCCACTCCCCCTTGCTTACAAGTCCTTTTCTGTGACTTAACTCAAGATATTTTTCAACAATAGATATTTTCAACTCTGCAGTTTCATGAATTTTAGTGCCCCTGAGTTCCATTTTTCAACTTGTGTTTTTGGAAACTGGACACAAAACAGCGGGATTTCCTCTAGCCCTATTCTCTTTCTGTGGGCAATTCTAGCCTTTGATGAATTTTTCTTCTGGATTGGAAATTAGAGTGGCATGTGCCTGTCTGAACACCTAAGACTTGTCTCTAAATTTTTCTCATCCTTCCGCTTCATCGTCTGGGCAAATTCCAAACTGTGTGCAACAGGATGTTGACGGTGCTGATATCCCCAAGTGAGGAGATTGTTAGGAAAGATGCTGGAGGGGTGAACCCGGGCACCAGGGGATGAGGAGATGAGGTGCCTTTTCCAAACTCTTTCCGATCAAACGGTGTACCATCCTCTAGGTGTGACAGGCATGTTTTAGCTGTAGGAAGGGTCCCGTGAATGGAAGGAGAACACCAGGTATTTTTCCAAATCAGAGTCTCCCCGAACCCCAAACTGGGGAATTTTTAAGCTACGGCTACACGTATGTCCATTAAGGGCCTTGGGAAATAGGCAGAGCCCAAACTTTAGATGATTGAAATCTTCAGGTTCAGAAGCGCTCACCATCGGCCTTGCTTAGGTTACATTTTATCTGTCATTGATAGATGATGTCAATAAAAAATATCGATTCTTTTCCAGATTATTTCCCCTTATAGGTTATTGCAAAATATTCAGTGTAGTTCCCTGTGCTATACAGTAATTCCTTGTTGATGATCTATTTTATACATAGCAGTGTGTATGTGTTAATCCCAAACTGTTAATTTATCCCTTTTCCTACCTTTCCCCTTTGGTAATAATAAATTATAAGATTTTATACTTCTCAGAAAAGGGGGAGCTGTAAGAGAGGTATCCTTTTCAATGGAAAAACATTCAAAACAAGATTGAAGCTTCAGCCAAGAGTTTCGATGTACAACCATGGAAATAAATAACTTCATTTCTCTAATGTTGACCTGACAAATAAGACAGACGTCTTCACTGAACTTGCTTATAGTAAAGTGATGGAAATATCAAATGTAAGTCTTAGAAAAATCTTATTTTACCCGAGCATTATACACTGCTCTATGTTAACTACAGTTTGGCTCACACATCTGTTCATTGAAGTTACAAGGTTCTCAATTTCTGTTACTGATCCAACAGAGTGGACCCCAAAAGGAGTCCCCATGCCCAGTGTCATTGGAGCCAACAGATCAAGACTGAGTTTGGTTTAGAAGCAAAGGAAACATTATTTTGAAAACCGAATGGAGAGGTGAGAGCGTGCACTCCCCCACGGGCTGTGGGCTGGGCTGCTGTGTAGGGATCCTGGCGGCATCAGTGGGAGTTAGGGGATGGAGCTCTCGAGGGCTGTGTTGGCTGCAGCTCAGGCTCTATGCCGTGGAGTCTGCATGGGACTCCGCTAGCTGAGGTGTCGACCCAGCCATTCTGCACTAGGAAATCGGGTCTGAAGTGCCGGGTGTGGGACCTCTGCATGCGGAACCCTAGGAGCACGTTAAATTAGACAAAGCACAAAGGAAAAACAGCTTAGACTTTATTTTATTGCCCAGATTCTCTTTTTATCTCCCAGGAATTTTTAATGAATGTTGCCAGAGACGAACCCCTCCTCTGCTTTTTGTTCCGTTCCTCATTCTTGGGGTGTTGAGGGTGCAGACCCCTCTTTTGTAACTGCTTCATGCAGTGGTGGGAGCCCTGATACCTGGGGGGAGGGGCAAAACGTCTCCCCACCAGCCTCCAGGTGAGTTTTATTGTCCCAAGTCCTCCTGCCTCACTTCTTGTCCCCCTGAGCACCAGCATTGGAAGTGTTATTGATTCTAATGGCCTTTAAGGGTCCAGGAAATTGATGCGCAGAGATGCTGTGGTGGCAGGTTTCACCCCACCCCACATTTGTTCGTTGACCTTAGGCTGACGGTTTTTGCCAGCCTAGATGCTCTGACCAGTAGTCTGTGCTTTCTTTAATTAGGTCCCTGAATTAATGTACAAACAGCACCATGTGTCAGAGCCCTGCCCGTGCAACTCCCAGAGAGTCCAGGGTCAGTGGTGATCCAGGACCATGACGTCCACTGAGTCAACGGCCTTTAGAAGTAGCCAGCAGTCCAGCCGGTCATATTGGCCACCATCACCGTGGTATCTGTGGGGTTTTCTATGGTGAAAGCGTGATATACTTTTCCCCCGCCAAGCTTATTAGCTCCCCTCTGGGTGCAGTAAGTCCTGCAAGCAGTAGTCTGCTCTTTCGGGGCACAGTCTTCTTGTTTTCTGAGAGAAACTCCAGGTCAAGTGATGGTCACACGAGTCATCTTGGGGGCCCGTTGCCCCCATTTGTCTCTCTGGAAGTTGGAGTTGGAGGGCCTCCTCTCTCGAGGTCAGTGTGTCCACAGAGCGAGCCCTGCAACTTAAGGGCATGATTGGTTGTTAGGATCACCACGTGGCGTCCTTTTCCCTTAGGAGGGAGCTGGCCATGTGGGCAGCTGATTTCTAGCTTTTTAGATACCCCAGTATCCTGGCCTGATGAGTCGGTGGGAAAAGCCCTTGGTGACCATAGTTTATCATACCTGAAGGGCATTCTTGTGTTGCTCCATTTCATGTGGTCCCAGTTTTTGCACTAAGGCTCCAAGGGCGATTAACCTTTGACCGTGTACGTAAAGGTCAAAGGGTTTAGCTAAATTAGCGAGTTCCTGGGCAAGGATCTGAATTGACTGCTCTTTCCATTCTTGAAAGGCTGCTTCTGGATTCTATTCAAAAGGATCATCATCTTTTCGTGTCAGTGTTTCATGTAGAGGCCCAGCTATTAGACTGTAGTTAGGGATCCAGATGCAGAAAACCTTGGCCTCCCCAGGAACCCCTAAGCTGTCTTCTAGTTTTAGAAGAGGTAAGGCTGCAAATGGCTTCTTCCCTATCCTGGGATGCGTTTCTCCGAATATCTGTGAGAATGAAGCCCAGGCATGTCACCTGAGCCTGGTATATTTGAGCCTTTTTCTTGGACACCTTCTATCCTTTCTTGGCTAGGTAGTTCAGAGGCGTCTTTAGTAGGCCTGGCGATCAGAAGGTCATCTGCATATTGAAGGAGGGTTCCCTTTTACAGAGGTAGAACTTTTAGGTCTTTAGAGGACATTTCCCCAATGATGGTGTGGGGATTTTTGAACCATTGGTGCAGGACGCCCCAGCATTATTGCTTGTGTTGCATGTTGTGTCCTGCCACTCACAAGCCAACAATTCTTGTGACTCTGAGATGAATGGAATACAGAAGAGGGCATCATTGAAGTGTAATACAGAATGCCTTGGCCTGGTGGATGGTAGAATGAGCAGCAGGGTGTAGGAAATAGGATCTACTGGATGTAGATCCTCAGTGGCTTCAATGACTGTCCTGATATCCTTTACCAGGTCTCCAGCAGCCCATGGGGCTCTCATTGTCAGGCCAATCCCAGGATATGGAGCTCACCTGGGCTGCATCCCGCACCCCACAGCCCACGGGGCTCTCGTGTTCAAGTCCCTCCCAGGGTATGGAGCTCACCTGTGCAGCTACCCAGCAGCCCATGGGGCTCTCATAGTCAGGCCCTTCCCAGGATACGGAACTCCCCTGGGCAGGTACCCCAGCAGGGCTGGACACACAGGAACTGTGCACATAGCCCACCTTGCAGAGAACCCCCAGCTCACCTGTCGCTCACAGCTGACACAGAACACCTCAGAGCAGGACTTGAACTAACAAACAGCAGCTCTGACAGGTCTGTGACCCTGGCTATCACTCTGTGCAGCCTCTCTCTGCCTGGTCTTCCAGACACTTCCACTGCAGCCAGGGCACCAGGCCCCTGTCTCCACCCACCATCACTCCTCTCCCTGACTCCTGGGTTCCTCTCATTAGGATAGGGTCTTCTTGAATTTGTTTTCCACTCATGGACCAGATAAAATGATAAGAAAACAAGCCGCAGCTGCAGCCCCTTGTCTAGCCTGACTCTCAAGAGCCCACAACTGTTCCTTGGGACTGACCCGTTTAGCAAGGTTTATTTTCTGCAACTGTGAGCCCTTGAGGGGTGAGGATTGGCTGATTTGGGCAGCCTGACACTTCCTGCCAACCCCCACCTCAGGTGTGCCTGGGTTGAGGTCAATATAAACACCTCTCCAGTCAGCAAGAGCCCCTGTAGCTGTGCCTGACGGCATATTCTCTGCCACGTCAGCAGTGTCGGGGCTGGGGTGGTGGGAGGGAGTGAGGGGCCGTGGCTTTGTGGGTGGCCCAGTGTGAGTGGGGCTCTGCTGGACTTTCTGCAGGAGTTGTCAGGTTGCCACCTGCTAAAGAAGAGGATGTGTCACCCATACCTGCCACTAGAATATCTCCCCAGGCAGAGGTGAGGAAGTAAAAAAGCAGTGGGGTCCATGGCAGGAAGGGTATCTCAGGCAGGGAAATGGAAATATTCCAGAAGAGCATCTGGGGCCAGGACCATCCTGGCTGGCCTGCAGGCACCAAGTCGGCCTGCGTGCTCTCGCTAGTGTGGCTCCACAGCCCTTCCTCTAGGCTTGCAAGTGCTTGTACATATTAAGGTGTTTTACCTGGAAAGGTTGGGAAGAGTTCAGCTGCAGCAGGACTGGGGCTCAGCTCACATTTACTCACAGACGCCTCGACACTGTCCCCCAGCTTTGCAATGAGGATGCTCCTTGTGGGGGGGAGCACTGCTGAGTGCATGGGAGACAATTTCCCACCTCTGACCAACTTAAGAATTTTTTACCACTGGAGCAAGTGCCCTGATACGATTTTCCTCTGTATAACTGGTGAGTTCTGTTTTTTTTTTTTCTTTTTTTCTTTTTGGTTCAAGTTAGATTTTATTTATTCCCCTTTTTTTTTTTAATTTGGAGTTATAAACATGGAAATAATGCATTAATATAAAGACGTCTATGTGAAGGGAGAAAGTTTTTTTCTGTTATATTTTATTAAATGTTATTTATTTATTTTTAATTTTTTTTAAATTTATTTCTTTTATACAGCAGGTTCTTATTGGATATCTATTTTTTACATATAAGTGTGCACATGTGAATCCCAGTCTCCCAATTCATCCCACCACCACCCTCACATGGCGTTCCCTCCTTGGTGTCCATATGTTTTTTCTCTACATCTGTGTCTCTATCTCTGCCCTGCACACCGGTTCATCTGTACCATTTTTCTAGGTTCCACATATATGCATTAATATACAATATTAGTTTTTCTCTTTCTGACTTACTTCACTCTGTATGACAGTCTCTAGATCCATCAAGGTCTCTACAAATGACCCAATTACATTCCTATATATGGCTGAGTAATATTCCGTTGTATATATGTACCACGTCTTTATCCATTCGTCTGTCTGTGGGCACTTAGGTTGCTTTCATTACCTGTCTATTGTAAATAGTGCTGCAGTGAACATTGTGGTGAATGTGTCTTTTTGATTTATGGTTTTCTCTGGGTATATGCCCAGTAGTGGGATTGCTGGATTTTATGGTAATTCTATTTTAGTTTTTTAAGGAACCTCCATACTGTTCTCCATAGAGACTGTATCGATTTACATTCCCAACAATAGTGGAAGAAGGTTCCTTTTCTCCACACCCTCTCCAGAATTTGTTGTTTGTAGATTTTCTGATGATGCCCATTCTAACAGGTGTGACGTGATACCTCATTGTAGTTTCGATTTCCATTTCTCTAATAATTAGTGATGTTGAGCAGATTTTCATGCACGTACTGGCCATCTCTATGTCTTCTTGGAAGAAATGTCTATTTAGATCTTCCATTTTTGTATTGGGTTGTTTGTTTTATTAATATTGAGCTGCATGAGCTGTTTATATATATTGGAGATTAATCATTTGTCCATTGATTCGTTTGCAAATATTTTCTGCCATTCTGAGGATTTTCTTTTCGTCTTGTTTGTAGTTCCCTTTGCTTTGCAAAAGCTTTTACGTTTCATTAGGTCCCATCTGTTTAGTTTTCTTTTTTATTTCATTACTATAGGAGGTGGATCAAAAAAGATCTTGCTGTGATTTATGTCAGAGTATCCTTCGTAAGTTTTCCTCTCAGAGTTTTATACTGTCCGGCCTTACATTAAGGTCTCTAATCCATTTTGAATATACTTTTATGTATGGTGTTGGGGAGTGTTCTAATTTCATTCTTTTACATGTAGCTGTCCATATTTCCCAGCACCAATGGTTGAAGAGACTGTCTTATCTCCATTGTATAGTCTTGCCTCCTTTGCCATAGATTAGTTGACCATAGGTGTGTAGGTTTATCCTTGGGCTTTCTTTTTTTTTTTTTTTCCTTTTACACGTTTATTGGAGTATAATTGCTTTACAATGGAGTGTTCGTTTCTGCTGTATAACAAAGTGAATCAGCTATACATATACAAATATCACCAGATCCCCTCCCTCTTGCATCTCCCTCCCACACTCCATATCCCACGCCTTTATGTGGTCACAAAGCACGGAGCTGATCTCCCTGTTCTATGTGGCTGCTTCCCAGTAGCTATCGGTGTTACATTTGGTAATGGATTTATGTCCATGCCACTCTCTCACTTCGTCCCAGCTTACCCATCCCCCTTCCGGTGTCCTCAAGTCCTTTCTCTATGTCTGTGTCCTTAATCCTGTCCTGCCACTAGGTTCTTCAAAATCATTTTTTTTTCTTCATTAGATTCCATATATCTCTGTTAACATACAGTATTTGTTTTTCCCTTCCTGACTTACTTCACTGTGTAGGACAGATTCTAAGTCCATCCACCTCAGTACAAATAACTCAGTTTTGCTTCTTTTTATGGTTGAGTAATATTTGATTGTATATATGTGCCAGATCTTCTTTATTCATTCATCTGTCGATGGACACTTATGTTGCTTCCAAGTCCTGGCTAATGCAAATAGAGCTGCAATGAACATTTTTGTACATAACTCTTTTTTAATTATGGTTTTTGCAAGGCAAATGCCCAGTAGTTGGATTGTTGTGTCATATGGTACTTCTATTGTTAGTTATTTAAAGGAACCTCCGTACTGTTCTCCCTAGTGCCCATATCAATTTACATTCCCACCCACAGTGCAAGTGTGTTCCCTTTTCTCCAATAAAGGCCTCTCCAGCATTTATTGTTTTGTAGAATTTTTTGATGATTGCCACTCTCATTGCTGTGAGGTGATACCTCAGGGTAGTTTTGATTTGCATTTCTCTAATGATTAGTGATGTTCAGCATCCTTTCATGTGTTTCTTGGTAATCTGTATATCTTCTTTGGGGAAATGTCTATTAGGTCTTCAGCCCGTTTTTGGATTGGGTTGTTTGTTTTTGTGATATTGAGCTACATGCGGTGCTTGTAAAGTTAGGAGATTAATCCTTTGTCAATTGCTTCATTTGAAAATATTTTCTCCCATTCTGACGGTTGTTTTTGCATCTTGTTTATGTTTTCCTCTACTGTGTAAAAGCTTTTAAGTTTCATTAGGTCCCATTTGTTGATTTCTGTTTTTATTTCCATTTCTCTAGGAGGTGGGTCCAAAAGGATCTTGCTGTAATTTATGTCATAGAGTGTTCTGCCTATGGTTTCCTCTAAGTGTTTTATAGTGTCTGGTCTTATATTTAGATCTCTAATCAATTTAGAGTTTATTTTTGTGTATGGTGTTATGGAGTGTTCTAATTTCATTCCTTTATGTGTAGGGGTCCAGTTTTTCCAGCACCAATTACTGAAGAGACTGTCTTTTCTCCATTGCATATCCTTAGCTCCTTTGTCATAGATGAGATAGCCATAGGTATGTAGGTTTATCTCTGGGCTTTCTGTCCTGTTCCATTGATCTGTGTTTATGCCTATTTACATACACTTGATTCCATTATGGAGACATATAAATACATAGGTTTCAAGGTTATTACCAGTCAGATATATTCCTCTTCTGTGAATAGGGTGTTTTGTGTCCAGTTCATTGAGAAAGTAGTAGGTCTTGTCTATTACATATTTGGTATATGGAATGGGATCTGTGCTAATTTCAAACTCTGCTTTTACACATCACCCCATGTCACCTTTCCCCTTAAGGAGGCATAAGTGTGTTTTCTAAATGTGTAACTCTGTTCTCTTTTGAAATTCAGTTCATGTGTAGCCATGTTTACTTTTCCTCTATAAGTGATATATTACAATAAGTTTCTTTTTCTTTGTGGCTCATTTCACTTAGCATCATCGTACCTAAAACCACTCATTATGCTGCTATTGGCCTTATGACATTGTTTTTATGTCTGAGTGACATTCCATTGTATATAAGTACCACAATATCTATATCCATTTTTTTTCCTTTCCTGGGATATATAAAGTGTACCAAAGTCGAGGTTCTTGTAAACAGAGCAGACCTAAACTTTGGGCTGGCTGTGTGTTGTGGATTTTTAGTTTTCCCAAAATATACGCCCATGAGTGGAAGTGTGCTATTCTCTGTAGCTCTGTTTCAGAAAACAATATACAGTTCTCCAGAGAGGCTGTTGGCAATTTACCTCCTGTCCATCGGCATAACCAGGCTCCCTTTTCTCCATGGCTTGTCCTGCATTTGTGGTTTTTACACTATTTGTGGATGGTCCTTTTGACTGGAGGTAAGGGACACTTCTATGAAGTGTGGATTTGCAATGCCTGATGGCTTGCTTGGCCAAAAAGTGCATATGCATTTTTTCCCGAAGATATTCAAGAAAATACACATAATCCCTTTTCAGCCAAGGGCAACATTGTCGAAATTCTGTCGCTTTTCATGTGCTTTAAAGACGACTCCAATCTACCTCTTGAAATCTGTTTCCTTCAATTCTGCCTTGCATTCAAATCCTCTTCACTGCCTTTCCTCAATATATTTCTGGATGATAGTTGTCCTTTATAACACTGCAAGTTTGTGAATTGCTGTGTCCCTGATTTCCATTTTTCAACTCGCCTCTTTGTGAGCTGGCTGCAATACCGCAGGATGGCTTTAGGCCCTAGTCTGGTTCCGGGGCTTCAGGCTGAGCTTTTGGTTAATTCTTCCTCCTGATGGGAAACTAGAGTGACATGTGCCCATCCAAACACCTACAGCTAATCTCTCATTTATTTCCCCTCTTCCTGTTCATCCTCTGCACAATTTGCAAACTGTGCATAACGGGATGGTAAAGGCGCTGACACTCCAAGTGGGGAGATTTTGAGTAATGCAGATGGAGTGGTGAAGCCGAGCATGACAAAAGGAAAAATGAGGTACCTTTTAGAAAACTTTCCCAATTACACAGTGTTCCATCCACTGGGTTTCCCATGCATGTTTTAACTGGAGGAAGATTCCCTTAAACCTGGAGAGTTGGGACCACTAGAATGGGTAGCACACAGTATTGCTCTAAGTGGTGTTCTTTTGTTCACACAACCTCAGCAATCTTGTCAGCCCCAAGAGTCCAGTCTTATGTCTCATCCAGCTGTGGGTGTAAAGGTGGTCAATCTAGCTTGCATCACAGGCACAGAACGTAGTTTTTAAGACTTTCTATCTGTTTTTGCATTTTGCTTTTGAAATTTATTTTTATAAGTGGGTTTAACTGAATTTCAGTGCTGTGTACATGCCGTTATACACACACATGTTTCCTTTAGGGAGACATGAGAATACATATGTTTTAAAATACTTAGAGTCAGGCATATTCCTCTGCAATGAATAGGGGGTGTTGAGTCCAGTTCATTGTGCCGGGAGTAGGTGTTGTCTATTACATACATGGTTTATATAACGGTATATGTGCTAATTTAAAACTGTGGTTTTATGCATAGCCCCAACTCGGCTTTCCCATTAAGCAGGCAGAAGATGTTTTCTAAATGTGTGAATCTGTTGTGTTTGTCATTCAGTTCATGTGTAGTCATGTGTACATTCCCACTATGAGTGATATCTTATGATAAGTTTAGTTACTCTGTAATCTTTCCTAACTCAGTTCATGTGTAGCCAAGTTTACAGGACCTTCATAAGTGATATCTTATGATAAGTTTCTTTTTCTGTGTGACTTATTTCACTTAGAATCATCGTACCTGAATCCCCTCTATTTGCTGCTACTGGCCTTATGACATTGATTTCATGGCTGAGCGATATTCCATCATACGTAAGTACCACAATATCTTGAACCATTTTTGTCTTTCCTGGGATACTTAAGGTGTACCCAAGTTGAGGTTCTTGTAAGCAGTGCAGCGCTAAATTTTAGGGTGGCTCAGTCTTATTGATTTTCAGTTTTCCCAAGGTATATTCCCTAGACTGGAAGTGCCCTTGGCTGTGTAGCTCTGTTGTTTACTTGTTTTAGGGAACACAATGCGTTCCTCCAGAGAGGCAGTTGGCAACTTACATCGCACCCATCAGCATTACAAGGCTGCCTGATCTCCAGGGCCTGTCTTGCCTTTCTGATTTTTACACATTTTGCGGATATCCCTTTTGACCGATGGGAAGGGATACTTCTTTGTAGTGCAGATTTGCATTGCTGCTTGCTTGCTTGGCCAAAAAGGGCGTATGAGTTTTCTCCTGAATATATTCAGGAGAAAACTCATACGCCCTTTTTGGCCAAGTGCATCATTGGCGAAGTTGTGCCCCTCTTCCTGTGCTTTACAGGTGATTCCAACGTACCTCTTGAAATCTGTTTCCTGCTATTCTGCCTCGCTTTGAAGGACGCCTTGTTGCCTTCCCTTAACAGATTTTTTGGACGATAATTGTCCTTTATTTCTCTGCCAGTTTTTTGAATTGTTGTGCCCCTGAGCTCCATTTTTCAACTCGTTTTTGTGAGCTGACCACAAATCCAAAATTATGGTTCAAAATCTATACTGGTTCCCGGTGGGTGGCTGAGACATTGGTTAATTCTGTTTCCTGCCGGCCAACTAAAATGACATGTACCCGTCCAAATGCCTAACAGCTACTCTCTCATTGGTTCTCCCTCTTCCCTTTCATCCTCTGCCAAATTGGCAACCTGTGCGAACCAGGAGGTTTTACGGGCTATCACTCCAAGTTGGGAGATTGATAGTAAAGCAGTTGAAAGATCAAAATGGAGTACAAGGAGAGGGACTATAAGTGGAGATTTAGAAACCTTTCGTATTCACAGTGTGTCCATTCTCTAGGTTTCCCGTAAATGTTATGTCTGTAGTAATATTCCCTTAACCATGGAGAGTTGGGACCCATGGAATGGGTGCCACACATTATTGCTTTAAAGGGTCTGCATTGCTCACCCAGTCTCACCAAAACTGTCAGTCTCATGTGTCCAGCTTTATGCCACATCCAGCTCTCGTTGTAGGTAGGGACATTCCACGTTTCATCAGAGCCACTGAAGGAATTGTAACGAATTTCCCTGTTTTTTTGTTTTGTATTTGAAATTCCTTTTTATACTGGGTTTGAGCTGATTCTCACTGCCATGTTTATGCCAGTCTAGAAACACTTGATTCCCTTACGGTGACATATCAATACATAGGTTTTAAGATTTTTACTAGTCAGATATATTCCTCTGCGCAGAATATTGGGTTTTGAGTCCCTTTCACTGATCAAGGTGTAGGTCTTGTCTATACCGTATTTCGATTTTGGAATGGTACTTGTACTAATATCAAACTCTGGTTTTATGCATCACCCCACCTCTCCTTCCTCCTTAAGCAGGCATAAGTGTGTTTTCTAAATGTGCGACCCTGTTCCCTTTCCTAACTCAGTTCATGTGTAGCCATGTTACAGAAAATTCATAAGTGCTATCTTATGATAAGTTTGTTTTTCTGTGTGACTTATTTCACTTAGAATCATCGTACCTGAATCCACTCATTTTCCTGTTAGTGGCATTATGACATTGATTTCATGGCTGAGAGATAATCCATCGTACATAAGTAGCACAATTTTTGAACCATTTTTATCTATCCTGGGATATTTATAGAGTACCCAATTTGAGATTCTTGTAAGCAGTGCAGCCCTAAATTTTGGGGTGGCTCTATCTTATTGATTTTCAATTTTCCCAAGGTATATTACCTAGACTGGAAGTGCCCTTTGCTCTGTAGCTCTGTTGTTTAATTGTGTTAGGGAACACAATGCACTCCTCCAGAGAGGCAGTTGGCAATTTACATCCTGCCCATCAGCATAACAAGGTTCCATGTTCTCCAGGGCCTCTCTAGGGTTTCTGGTTTTTACACATTTTGTGGATGTCCCTTTTGACCGGTGGGAAGTGATAAAACTTTGCTGTGCAGATTTGTGTTGCCCACTTGCTTGCTTGGCCAAAAAGGGCGTATGCGTTTTCTCCTGAATATATTCAGGAGAAAACGCATACGCCCTTTTTGACCAAGTGCATCATTTTCGAAGTTGTGCCCCTCTTCCTGTGCTTTACAGGTGATTCCAACGAACCACTTGAAATCTGTTTCCTGCTCTTCTCCCTCGCTTTAAAGGCCGCCTCGTTGCCTTCCCTTAACAGATTTTTTGGACGAGAGTTGTCCTTTATTACTCTGCCAGTTTTTTGAATTTTTGTGCCCCTGAGCTCCATTTTTCAACTCGTTTTTTGTGAGCTGAACGCATGTCCAAAATTTTGGTTCAGGAACTATACTGGTTCCCGGTGGGTGGTTGCAACTTTGGTTAATTCTTCTTCATGCCGGGAAATTAGAGTGACATATGCCCGTCCAAATGCCTAACAGCTACTCTCTCATTGGTTCTCCCTCTTCCCTTTCATCCTCTTCCAAATTGGCAACCTGTGCGAACCAGGAGGTTAAAGGTGCTGTCTCTCCAAGTTCGGAGATTGATAGTAAAGCAGTTGGAAAGTCAAACCGGAGCACCAGGAGAGGGACAATTAGTTGGGTTTTAGAAACCTTTCATATTCACTGTGTGTCCATTCTCTTGGTTTCCTGTACATGTTAGAGCTGTAGTAATATTCCCTTCATCATGGAGAGTTGGGAACCATGGAATGGGTGCCACATATTATTGCTTTAATGTGTCTGCATTTGCTAACTCAAATTCACCAATCCTCTCAGTCCCAAGTGTCCAGCCTTATGACACATCCAGCTATCATTGTACACATGGTCATTCCAGGTTTCATCAGAGACCATGAAGGAATTGTAAAGAATTTCCCTGTTTAGTTGTTTAGTTTTTGAAATTCCTTTTTATAGTGAGTTTGAGCTGATTCTCACCACCGTGTTTATGCCAGTCTAGACACACTTGTTTCCCTTATGGAGATATATCAATACATAGGTTTTAAGATTCTTACTAGTCAGATATATTCCTCTGAGGGGAGTATGGGGTCTTGATTCACTTTCAAGGAGGAAGATGTAGATCTTGTCTATTCTGTGTTTGGTTTCTGGAATGGTGCCTGTACTTATATCAAACTCTGGTTTTATGCAACACCCCACCTCTCCTTCCCCCTTAAGCAGGCATAAGAGTGTTTTCTAAATGTGAGACTCTGTTCTCTTTCCTAACTCAGTTCATGTGTAGCCATGTTTACAGGATTTTCATAAGTGATATCTTATGATAAGTTTCTTTTTCTGTGTGACTTATATCACTTAGAATCATCGGACCTGAATCCATTCATTTTGCTGCTAATGGTCTTATGACATTGATTTCATGGCTGAGGGATATTCCATCGTACGTGAGCACCACAATTTTTTGAACCATTTTTATCTTTCCTGGAATATTTAAGGTGTACCCAAGTTGACGTTGTTGTAAGCAGTGCAGCCCTAAATTTGTGGTGTCTCTGTCTCATTGATTTTAAGTTTTCCCAAGGTATATTCCGTAGACGGAAAGTGCCTTTGGCTCTGTAGCTCTGTTGTTTACTTGTTTTAGGGAACACAATGCACTCCTACAGAGAGGCAGTTGGCAATTTACATGCCTTCCTTCAGCATAACAAGGCTCCCTTTTCTCCAGGGCCTGTCTTGCCTTTCTGGTTTTTACACATTTTGCTGATGTCCCTTTTGACCGGTGGGAAGGGATACTTCTTTGTAGTGCAGATTTGCATTGCCCGCTTGCTCGCTTGACCAAAAAGGGCATATGCGTTTTCTCCTGAATATATTCAGGAGAAATTGCATACGCCCTTTTTGGCCAAGTGCATCATTGTCGAAGTTGTGCCCCTCTTCCTGTGCTTTAAAGGCAATTCCAACGTACCTCTTGAAATCTGTTTCCTGCTATTCTGCCTCGCTTTCAAGTCCGCCTCGTTGCCTTCCCTCAACAGATTTTTGGACGATAGTTGCCCTTTATTACTGTGCCAGTTTGTGAATTGCTGTGCCCCTGAGCTCCATTTTTTAACTCTTTTTTTGTGAGCTGAATGCAAGTCCAATATTTTGGTTCAGAAACGATACTGGTTTTCGGTGGGTGGCTGAGTCTATGGTTAATTCTTCTTCCTCCCGGGAAATAAGAGTGACATGTGCCCGTCCAAATGCCTAACAGCTACTCTCTCATTTGTTCTCCCTCTTTCCTTTCATCCTTTGCCAAATTGGCAACCTGTGCGAACCAGGAGGTTAAAGGTGCTGTCTCTCCAAGTTGGAAAATTGATAGTAAAGCAGTTGGAAAGTAAAACTGGTGCACAAGGAGAGGGACTATTCGTTGAGTTTTAGAATCCTTTCGTATTCACAGTGTGTCCATTCTCTAGGTTTCCCGTACATGTTATAGCTGTAGTAATATTCCCTAAAACCTGGAGAGTTGGGACTCATGGAATAGGTGCCATGCATTATTGCTTTAAAGGGTCTGCATTTGCTCACCCAATCTCACCAATCCTCTCAGTCCCATGTGTCCAGCCTTATGCCACATGCAGCTGTCGTTTTAGATAGGGTCATTCCAAGTTTCATCAGAGACCCTGAAGGAATTGTAAAGAATTTTGCTGTTTTTTTGTTTTGTTTTTGAAATTTATTTTTATAGTGGGTTTCAGCTGATTCTCACTGCCATGTTTTTGCCTATCTAGACACAGTTTATTCCCTTATGGAGACATATCAATACATATGTTAATGATTCTTACTAGTCAGATATATTCCTCTGCGGGAAATATGGTGTTTTGAGTCCCTTTCACTGAGGAAGGTGTAGGTCTTGTCTATTCCATAGTTGGTTTTTGGAAAGGTACCTGTGCTTATATCAAACTCTGGTTTTATGCATCACCCCACCTCTCCTTCCCCCTTAAGCAGGCATAAGAATGTTTTCTAAATGTCAAACTCTCTTCTCTTTCCTAACGCAGTTCATTTGTAGCCATGTTTACAGGACCTTCATAAGTGATATCTTATGATAAGTTTCTTTTTCTCTGTGACTTATTTCACTTAGAATCATCGTACCTGAATCCACTCATTTTGCTGCTACTGGTCTTATGACATTGACTTCTGGGCTGAGGGATCTTCCATCGTACGAATGTACCACAATTTTTTGAACCAGTTTTATATATCCTGGGATACTTAAGGTGTACCCAAGTTGAGGTTCTTGTAAGCAGTGCAGCCCTAAATTTTCGGGTGGCTCTGTCTTATTGATTTTCAGTTTTCCCAAGGTATATTCCCTAGACTGGAAGTGCTCTTGGCTCTGTAGCTCTGTTGTTTACTTGTTTTAGGGAACACAATGCACTCCTCCAGAGAGGCATTTGGCAATTTACATGCCGCCCATCAGCATAACAAGGCTCCCTGTTCTCCAGGGCCTGTGTTGCCTTTCTGGTTTTTACCCATTTTGTGGATGTCCCTTTTGACCGGTGGGAAGTGATATTTTTTGTTCTGCAGATTTACATTGCCCGCTTGCTTGCTTGGCCAAAACAGGCGTATGCGTTTTCTCCTGAATATATTCAGGTGAAAACGCCTACGCACTTTTTGGCCAAGTGCATCATTGTCGAATTTCTGCCCCTTTTCCTGTGCTTTAAAGGCGAATCCAAAGCACCTCTTGTAATCGGTTTCCTGCTATTCTGCCTCGCTTTCAAGTCCGCCACGTTGCATTCCCTCAACAGATTTTTGAACGATAGTTGCCCTTTATTACTCTGCCAGTTCGTGAATTGCTGTGCCCCTGAGCTCCATTTTTTAACTCGTTTATTGTGAGCTGTACGCAAGTCTAATATATTGGTTCAGAACCTATCCTGGTTTTCGGTGGGTGGCTGAGACTTTGGTTAATTCTCCTTCCTCCCAGGAAATAAGAGTGACACATGCCCGTGCAAATGCCTAAAAGCTACTCTCTCATTGGTTCTCCCACTTCCCTTTCATCCTCTGCCAAAGTGGCAACCTGTGCGAACCAGGAGGTTAAAGGAGCTGTCTCTCAAAGTTGGGAGATTGATAGTAAAGCAGTTGGAATGTCAAACCAGAGCACCAGGATTGGGACTATTCGTTGAGTTTTAGAAACTTTTCATATTCACAATTTGTCCATTCTCTATGTTTCCCATACATGTTATAGCTATAGTAATATTCCCTTCAACCGGGAGAGTTGGGACCCATGGAATGGGTGCCATGCATTATTGCTTTAAAGGGTCTGCATTTGCTCACCCAATCTCACCAATCCGCTCAGTCCCATGTGTCCAGCCTTATGCCACATCCAGCTGTCATTGTAGATAGGGTCATTCCTGGTTTCATCAGGGACCCTGAATGAATTGTAAAGATTTTCACTATTTTTTTGTTTTGTTTTTGAAATTCCTTTTTATAGTGGGTTTGAGCTGATTCTCGCTGCCATGTTTATGCCAGTCTAGAAACACTTGATTCCCTTAAGAATACATATCAATACATAGATTTTAAGATTCTTACTAGTCAGATATATTCCTCTACGGGAAATATGGGGTTTTGAGTCCCTTTCACTGAGGAAGGTGTAGATCTTGTCTATTCCATAGTTGGTTTTTGGAACGGTACCTGTGCTTATATCAAACTCTGGTTTTATGCATCACCCCACCTCTCCTTCCCCCTTAAGCAGGCATAAGGGTGTTTTCTAAATGTGAGACTCTGTTCTCTTTCCTAACTCAGTTCATGTGTAGCCATGTTTACAGGATCTTCATAAGTGATAGCTTATGATAAGTTTCTTTTTCTGTGTGACTTATTTCACTTAGAATCATCGTACCTGAATCCACTCATTTTGCTGCTACTGGTCTTATGACATTGATTTCATGGCTGAGGGTTATTCCATCGTACGTAAGTACCACAATTTTTTGAACCATTTTTATCTTTCCTGGGATATTTAAGGTGTACCCAAGTTGAGGTTCTTGTAAGCAGTGCAGCCCTAAATTTTGGGGTGGCTCTGTCTTATTGATTTTCAGTTTTCCCAAGGTATATTCCGTAGACTGGAAGTGCCCTTGGCTCTGTAGCTCTGTTGTTTACTTGTTTTAGGGAACACAATGCACACCTCCAGAGAGGCAGTTGGCAATTTTCATCCCGCCCATCAGCATAACAAGGCTCCCTATTCTCCAGGCCCTGTCTTGCCTTTCTGGTATTTACCCATTTTGTGGATGTCCCTTTTCACCAGTCGGAATTGATACTACTTTGTAGTGCAGATTTGCATTGCCCGCTTGCTTGCTTGGCCAAAAAGGGCGTATGCGTTTTCTCCTGAATATATTCAGGAGAAAACGCATACGCCCTTTTTGGCCAAGTGTATCTTTGTCGAATTTGTGCCCCTTTTCCTGTGCTTTAAAGGTGATTCAAACGTATCTGTTGAAATCTGTTTCCTTCTATTCTGCCTCGCTTTCAATTCTGCCTCGTTGCCTTCCCTTAACAGATTGTTGGACGATAGTTGTCCTTTATTACTCTGCCAGTTTGTGAATTCCTGTGCCCTTGAGCTCCATTTATCAAATCGTTTTTTGTGAGCTGACCGCAAGTCCAAAATTTCGGTTCAGGACCCATACTGTTTTCCGGCAGGGGGATGAGTCTTTGGTTAATTCTTCTTCCTGCCGGGCAATTAGAGTGACATGTGCCCGTCCAAATGCCTAACAGCTACTCTCTCATTGGTTCTCACTGTTCCCTTTCATATTCTGCCAAACTGGCAACTGTGTTATCCAGGAGGTTAAAGGGGCTGTCTCTCTAAGTTGGGAGACTGATAGTAAAGCAGCTGGAATGTCAAATTGGAGCACCAGGAGAGGGACTATTCGTTGAGTTTTAGAAACTTTTCGTATTCACAGTGTCTCCATTCTCTAGGTTTCCCGTACATGTTATAGCTGTAGTAATATTCCCTTCAACCTGGAGAGTTTGGAACCATTTAATGGAGGACACACATTATTGCTTTAAACGGTCTGTGTTTGCTCACCCAGTCTCACCAATCCTCTCAGCTACAAGTGTCCAGCCTTATGCCACATCCAGCTGTAGTTGTAGATATGTTCATTCCAAGTTTCATCAGAGACCCTGAAAGATTTGTAAAGAATTTACCTGTTTTTTTGTTTTGTTTTTGAAATTCCTTTTTATAGTGAGTTTGAGCTCATTCTCACTGCCATGTTTATGCCAGTCTAGACACATTTGATTCCCTTATGGAGACATATCAATACATAGGTTTTACGATTCTTACTAGTCAGATATATTCCTCTGAGGGACGTAAGGGGTGTTGATTCCCTTTCAGTGAGGAAGGTGTAGATCTTTTCTATTCTGTATTTGGTTTCTGGAGTGGTGCCTGTACTAATATCAAACTCTGGTTTTATGCAACACCCCAAATCTCCTTCCCCCTTAAGCAGGCGTAAGCGTGTTTTCTAAATGTGAGACTCTCTTCTCTTTCCTAACTCAGTTCATGTGTAGCCATGTTTACAGGACCTTCATAAGTGATATCTTATGATAAGTTTCTTTTGCTCTGTGACTAATTTCACTTAGAATCATTGTAACTGAATCCACTAATTTTGCTGCTACTGGCCTGATGACATTGATTTCATGGCAGAGGGATATTCCATCGTATGTAATTACCACAATTTGTTGAACAATTTTTGTCTTTCCTGGGATATTTAAGGTGTAGCCTAGCTGAGGTTCTTGTAAGCAGTGAAGCCCTATATTTTGCAGTTTCTCTGTCTTATTGATTTTCAGTTTTCCCAATGTATATTCCCTAGAGTGGATGTGCCCTTCGCTCTGTAGCTCTGTTGTTTACATGCTTTAGGGAACAAAATGCACTCCTCCAGAGAGGCAGTGGCAATTTATATCCTGCCCATCAGCATAACAGTGCTCCCTGTTCTCCAGGGACTCTCTAGCCTTTCTGGTTTTTACCCATTTTGTGGATGTCCCTTTTGACCGGTGGGAAGTGATACTTCTTTGTAGTGCAGATTTGCATTCCCCGCTTGCTTGCTTGGCCAGAAAGGGCGTATGCTTTTTATCCTGAATATATTAAGGAGAAATCGCATATGCCCTTTTTGGCCAAGTGCATCATTGTCGAAGTTGTGCCCCTCTTTCTGTGCTTTAAAGGCGATTCCAACGTACCTCTTGAAATCTGTTTCCTGCTCCTCTGCCTCACTTTCAAGTTCGCCTCGTTGCCTTCCCTCAACAGATTTTTGGACGATAGTTGCCCTTTATTACTCTGCCAGTTTTTGAATTGCTGTGCCCCTGAGCACCATTTTTTAACTCGTTTTTTGTGAGCTGAACGCACATCCAATATTTTTGTTCAGAAACGATACTGGTTTTGGTGGGTGGCTGAGACTTTGGTTAATTCTTCTTCCTCCCGGGAAATAAGAGTGACATGTGCCCGTCCAAATGCCTAACAGCTACTCTCTCATTGGTTCTCCCTCTTCCCTTTCATCCTTTGCCAATTTGGCAACCTGTGCGAACCAGGAGGTAAAAGGTGCTGTCTCTCCAAGTTGGGAGATTGATAGTAAAGGAGTTGGAAAGTCAAACTGGCGCACAAGGAGAGTGACTATTCGTTGAGTTTTAGAAACCTTTCGTATTCACAGTGTGTCCATTCTCTATGTTTCCCGTACATTTTATAGCTCTAGTAATATTCCCTTCACCCTGGAGAGTTGGGACCCATGGAATGGGTGCCATGTATTATTGCTTTAAAGGGTCTGCATTTGCTCACCCAATCTCACCATTCCTATCAGTCCCAAGTGTCCAGCCTTATGCCACATCCAGCTGTCATTGTAGATAGTGTCATTCCAGGTTTCATCAGAGACCCTGAAGGAATTGTAAAGAATTTCCCTGTTTTTTTGTTTTGTTTTTGAAATTCCTTTTTATAGTGGGTTTGAGCTGATTCTCACTGTCATGTTTATGCCAGTCTAGACACACTTGATTCCCTTATAGAGACATATCAATACATAGGTTTTAAGATTCATACTAGTAAGATATATTACTCTGCGGTGAATATGGGGTGTTGAGTCCCTTTCACTGAGGAATGTGTAGGTCTTGTCTCTTCCGTATTTGGTTTTTGGAACGGTACCTGTACTAATGTCAAACTCTGGCTTTATGCATCACCCCATCTCTCCTTCCCCCTTAAGCAGGCATAAGGGTGTTTTTTAAATGTGAGTCTCTCTTCTCTTTCCTAACTCAGTTCATGAGAGGCCATGTTTACAGGATCTTCATAAGTGATATCTTATGATAAGTTTCTTTTTCTGTGTGACTTATTTCACTTAGAATTATCGTACCTGAATCCACTCATTTTGCTGCTACTGGCCTTATGATGTTGATTTCATGGCTGAGGGATATTCCATCATACGTAAGTACCACAATTTCTTGAACCATTTTTGTCTTTCCTGGGATATTTAAGGTGTACCCAAGTTGAGGTTTTTGTAAGCAGTGCAGCCTTGGATTTTGGTGTCGAACTGTCTTATTTATTTTCAGTTTTCCCAAGGTATATTCCGTAGACTGGAAGTGCCCTTGGCTCTGTAGCTCTGTTGTTTACTTGTTTTAGGAAACACTATGCACTCCTCCAGAGAGGCAGTTGGCAGTTTACATGCCGCCCATCAGCATAACAACGATCCCTGTTCTCCAGGGCCTGTCTTGCCTTTCTGTTTTTTACACATTTTGCGAATGTCCCTTTTGACCGGTGGGAATTGATACTTCTTTGTAGTGCAGATTTGCATTGCCCACTTGCTTGCTTGTCCAAAAAGGGCATATGCGTTTTCTCCTGTATATATTCTCGTGAAAACCCATATGCCCTTTATGGCCATTTTGATAATTTTCGAAGTTGTAATGGTTTTCTTTTGTTTAAAGGCAATTCCAGTGTACCTCTTGAAATCTGTTTCATGTCATTCTGCCTCATTTTCCCTTCCGCCTCATGGTTTTCCCTCAACAGATTTTTGGAAGAGCATAGTCCTTTATAACTCTGCAGGTTAGTGAATTGCTGTGGCCTTGAGCTCCATTTTTCAACTCGCGTTTTTGTGAGCTGACCACAAATCAACAATTTTGCTTCTGGACTTATATTGGTTCTGGGGGGGCAGGCTGAGACTTTTGTTAATTCCTCTTTGTGATGGGAAATTAGAGTGTCATGTGGCCGTCCAAATGCCTACAGCTACTCTCTCATTGGTTCTCTCTCTTCCCTTATATCCTCTGCACAATTTGCCAACTGTGCGAACCAGGAGGATATAGGGGATGAATTTCCAAGTTGGGAGATTGATATTAAATCAGTTGGAATGTCAAACTGGAGCACAAGGAGAGAAAAATGTAGTAGAGTTTTAGAAACCTTTCATCATCAGATGGTTTCCATTCTCTAGGTTCCCATACACGTTATAACTGTAGTGATATTCCCTTCTACCTGGAGAGTTGGGAACCATGGAATGGGTGGCAGGCATTATTGCTTTAAAGGGTCTGCATTTTTTCACCCAATCTCACCAATGCTCTCAGTCCCAAGTGACCAGCCTTATGCCACATCCAGCTGTCATTGTAGATAGGGTCATTCCAAGTTTCATCAGAACCCCTGAAGGTATTGTGTAAGAAATTTACTGTTTTTATGTTTTGTTTTGAAATTCAGTTTTATATTGTGTTTGAGCTGATTCTCACTGCCATGTTTATGTCGTTCTAGACACACTTGTTTCCCTTCCGGAGACATATCTATACATAGGTTTTAAAATTCTTACTAGTCAGATATGTTTCTCTGCGGGGAATAGGGATGTTGAGTTCCATTCACTGAGGAAGGAGTAGGGCTTATCTCTTCTGTTTTTGGACTATGGAACGGTACCTGTGCTAATATCAATCTTATGTTTTGTGCATCTCCCCACCCCTCTTTCCCCTTATGCAAGCGTTAGAGTGTTTTCTAAATCTGAGACTCTGTTCTCTTCCCTAATTCAGTTCATATGTAGCCATGTTTACATTCCCTTCATAAGTGATATCTTATGTCAGAATGCAACATGGCCGTTCTTATAATAATGCTCCATGACCCCTGTCATCAAAATGCACCATGCCCTGGTTATCACAATGCTCCATGTCCCTTGTCATCAAAATTCTCCATGTCCATGTCATCACAGTGCTACATGACATTTCTCGTCAATATGTTACATGCTCTTGTCATCACAATTCTCCATCCACTTGACATTGCAATGTTCCATGGACTTGTCATCACAATGCTCCATGCACTTGTCCTCACAATGCTCCATGCCCTTGTCATCACAATGCTCCATGACCACTGTCATCACAATGCTCCCTGACACCTGTCATCACAATGCTTCCTGCCCCTTATCATTACAGTGCTCCATGATGCTCGACATCACAATTACCCAAGGTCTTCTCATTACAAAGCTCCATGGCCAATATCATCACAATACTCCATGACCACTGTCATCACAACACTCCTTGACACCTGACAACACAATGATTCGGCACTCTTGTCATCACAATGTTCCATTCCCTCGTCATCACAATGCTCCATAGCCCCTGTCTTCACAATTCTCCATTAACATTTTCACCCCAATGTTCCAGGACCCTTGTCATCACAATGATCTATGTCCTTGTCATCCCTATGCTCCATGACCCCTGTTTTCACAATGCTCCATGACGCTTGTCATCACAGTGCTCCATGACACATATCATCACAATGCTCCATGCCTTTGTCAGCAAAATGATACATGAGCTTGTCATTACAATGCTCTATGCGCTTGTCATCACAATACTCCATTTCCATTGTCATCACAATCTTCCATGAACATTGGGATCACATTGCTTCATGCCCTTGTCATCACAATGCTCCATGCTCCTTGAAATCAAAATGATCCATGACCTCTGTCATCACAATGCTCCAAACACTTGTGATCACTGTGTTCCAAAACACTTGTCATCACAACACTCCATGATGCCTGTCATCACAATACTCCATGCCCTTTTCATCACAATGCTCCATGACCTTTATCATCACAATTCTCAATACATTTGTCATCACAATGTTCCCTGACACTTGTCAGAAGTATGCTCCTTGAAACCTGTCACGAAAAGGCTCCATGCCTTTTTCATCACAATGCTCCATGTCGTTCTCATCACAATGCTCCATGCCATTGTCATCAAAATACTCCACAAGGTTGTCCTCAGAATGCTCCATGACCCTTGTAATCACAATGCTCCATGCACTTATCAGCACAATGCTCCCTGACCCTTGTCATCACAATGCTCTAAGCCATTGTCATCACAATGCTCCATTACCTTTGTCATCAGAATCCTCCATGACACTTGGCATCACAATGCTCCATGCCATTGTCATCACAATGGGCCATTACATATGTCATCACAATGCTCCCTGACACCTGTCTTCACAATACTGCATGACCTGCTCATCACAATGCTCCATGCCCTTGTCATCACAATGCGCCATTCCAACTGTCATTGCAATAATCCATGAAACTTATTAGACCAATGTTCCATGCCCTTGTCATCACAATGCTCCATGCCCTTGTTATCACAATGCTCCATGACCCTTGTCATCACAATGCTCTGTGACTCCAGTCATGACAATGCTTTATGACCTTTGTCATCACAATGGTCCATGCCCTCGTCATCAACAGTCTCTGTGACTTTTTTAACCACAATGCTCCATGAATTTTTCATCACAATGCTCTTTGTCCCTTTTCATCACAATGCTCTATGCCTTTCTCAGCACAATGCTCCATGACCCTTGTCATCACAATGCTCCATGCACTTGTCAGCACAATGCTCCATGACACATGTCATCACAATGCTCCATGACCCCTGTCATCACAATGCTCCGTGACTCCAGTCATCTCAATGCTTCATAACGTTTGTCATCACAATGGACCATGCCCGCGTCATCACAAAGCTCTGTGACCTTTGTAACCACAATGTTCCATGAACTTTACATCACAATTCTCTGTGACCCTTACCATCACCCTACTCCATGTGTTTGTCAGAACAATGTTCGATGACCATTGTCTTCACAATATGCCACGCGCATTTCATCACAAGAGTCCACAACCTTGTCTTTGCAATGCTCCATAAACATTGTAATCACAATGCTCCATGCACTTCTCATGAAAATGCTCTCTCAAAAGAGATATCACAGTGTTTCATCACTAGTCATCACAATACTCCCTCACCCCTGTAATCACAATGTTCCATGAACCTGTCATCACACTGCTACATCCCCTTATCATCACAAAATTCCATGACATCTGTCATCAAAGTCCTCCATGATCCATTTCATCCCAAAACTCCAAGACCCCTGACATCACAGTGTTCTATAACCCCTGCCATCAAAATGTTCCATTACACTTTTCATCAAATTGCTGCATGCCCCGGTCATCAAAATTCTCCTTGCCCTTCTCATCACAATGCACCATGCCCTTGTCATGAAAATGCTCCATGACTTGTCATCACAATGCTCCATGACCCTTGGCATCACAGTGTTCCATATCATTGTCATCAGAATGCTCCATGAACACTCTCATAACATTGCTCAATGCCCTTGTCATAACTAAGCTCCATGACATCTGTCATCACAATGCTCGATGCCCTTGTCATCACAATACTCCATGCCCTTTTTATTACAATCCTGCATGACCCATGTATCATAGTGTTCCGTACCCTTGTCATCACAATGTTCCATGCCCTTGTCATCACAATGCTCCAAGACCCCTGTAAACACAATGCTCCATGCCCCTTATCATCTCAATGCTCCATGAACCCTGTCATCACAATGCACCTTGCCCATCATCATAATGCTTCAGGCTATTGTCATCACAATGAAATCAATATTCTCCATGACCTCTGTCATCATAATTCTCCAAATCCTTGTAATCACAATGTTCCATAACACTTATCATCACAACACCCCATGACGCTTTTCATCAAAAATATCCATGGTCTTCTCATCACAATGCTGCATGATCTTTGTCATCACAATGCTCAATACACTTGTCATCACAATGCTCCCTGACACTTGTTGTCATTATGCACCTTGAACCCTGTCATGACAAGTCTCCATGCCATTTTCATCACAATGATCCATGCCCTTTTCATCACAATGCACCAAGAACCCTGTAATCACCATGCTCCATGCCCTTGTCATCACAAAGCTCCGTGACGCATGTCATCAGAATGTTCCATGGCCTTCTCATCACCATGATCCATGCCCTTGTCATCACAATGCTCCAAGACCACTGTAATCACAATGCTCCATGCCACTTTTCAACAGAAAGCTCCATGAGACTTATCATCAAAAGTCTCCATGGTCTTCTCATCACAATGCTCCAGGACTTTGTCATCAGCAAGCTACATTCCCCTGTCATAAATATACTCCATGAATATTTTTAGCCAAATGCTCCATGACCTTATAATCACAATGCTCAATGTCCAATATCATCACAATTCTCCATGACCACTGTCATCACAATACTCTATGACACCTGACAATACAATGATCCAGGACTCTTGTCATCACAATGCTCCATTCCCTAGACATCACAATGCTCGATGACCCCTGTCATCACAATACTTCATGCACATTTTCAGCCCAATGCTCCATGAAACTTGCCATCACAATGATCCATGCCCTTGTCATCCCAATGCTCCATGACCCCTGTATTCACAATGCTCCGTGACGCTTGTCATCACAGTGCTCCATGACCCCTGTATTCACAATGCTCCATGTCTTTGTCAGCAAAATGCTACATGACCTTGTCATTACAATGCTCTATGTGCTTGTCATCACAATACTACATTACAATTGTCATCACAATCCTCCATGAACCTTGGGATCACATTGCTTCATGCCCTTGTCCTCACAATGCTCCATGCTCCTTGAAATCAAAATGATCCATGACCTCTGTCATTAAAATGCTCAAATCCCTTGTCCTCACAATGTTCCAGAACACTTGTCATCACAGTGCTCCATGATGCCTGTCATCACAATACTCCATGCCCTTTTCATCACAATATTCCATGACATTTGTTATCACAATTCTCAATATACTTGTCATCACAATGCTCCCTGACACTTGTCGTCAGAATGCTCCTTGAACCCTGTCACGAAAAGGTTCCATGCATTTGTCATCACAAAGCCCCATGCCGTTTTCATCACAATGCTCCATGCCATTGTTATCAAAATACTCCACAAGCTTGTCATCAGAATTCTCCATGACCCTTGTCATCACAATTCTCCATGCACTTGTCAGCACAATGCTCCCTGAAACTTGTCATCACTATGCTCCAAGCTGTTGTCATCACAATGCTCCATTACCTTTGTCAGTAGAATCCTACATGACACTTGGCATCACAATGCTCCATGCCATTGTGATCACAATGCCCCATTCCAACTGTCATCACAATAATCCATGAAACTAAATAGACAACTGTTCCATCCCCTTGTCATCACAATGCTCCATGCCCTTGTTATCACAATGCTCCATGACCCCTGTCATCACAATACTCCGTGACTCCAGTCATCACAATGTTTCATGACCTTTGTCATCACAATGGTCCATGCCCTCGTCATCAACAGTCTCTGTGACCTTTTTAACCACAATGCTCCATGAAATTTTCATTACAATGCTCTTTGAACCTTGTCATCAAAATGCTGTATGCCTCTCTCAGCACAATGCTCCATGACACATGTCATCACAATACACCATGCACTTGTCATCACAATGCTCCACAAACTTGTCATCACAGTGCTCCATAAAATTGTCATCACAATGCTCCATGCACATCTCATCAAAATGGTCTCTGACCACTGATATCACAATGCTACAACACTATTTGCAGAATACTCACTCACCCCTCTCATCACAATGTTTCATGACACCTGTCATCACAATGATACATGCACTTATCATCACAATGTTCGATGACCCCTGACATCAAAATGTTCCATAACACCTGTCATCAAACTGCTCCATGATCCTTTTCATCAAAATGCTCCATGACCCCTGACATCACAATGTTCCATAACTCCTGTCATCAAAATGTTCCATGACACATTTCATCAAATTTTTCCATGACCCTGTCATCAAAATGCTCCCTGCACTTCTCATCATAATGCACAATGCCCTTGCCATCAAAATGCTCCATGACATTTTTCATCACACAGATCCGACTCTTGGCATCACAATGCTCCATGTCATTGTCATCACAATGCTCCATGAACGCTCTCATCACATTGCTCCATGCCCTTGTCATCACAAAGCACGGTGACACATGGCATCACAATGCTCCACGGCCTTGTCATCACAAGGCTCCATGTCCCTTCTCATCACAATGCTCCAAGAACCCTGTAATCACTATGCTCTATGCCCCTTTTCATTTCAATGATCCATGAACCCTGTCATCACAATGAACCATGCCCATCATCATAATGCTTCATGCTATTGTCAGCACATTGAAATCAAAATGATCCATGACCTCTGTCATAACAATGCTCCAAACCATTGTGATCACAATATTCCAAAACACTTGTCATCACAATGCCCCATGATGCTCGTCATTACAATTATCCATGATCTTCTCATCACAATGCTCCATGACCTTTGTCATCACAATGCTCATTACACTTGTCATCAAAATTCTCCCTGACACTTGTTGTCTGTATGCTCCTTGAACACTGTCATGACAAGGCTCCTTGCATTTTTCATAAAAATGATCCATGCCCTTTTCATCACAATGCTCCAAGACCCATGTAATCACAATGCTCCATGCCCTTGTCATCACAAATCTCAATGACGCATGCCATCAGAATGCTCCTTGGTCTTCTCCTCACAATGCTCCATGCCCTTGTCATCACAAGGTTCCCAAACCCCTGTAATCACAATGCTCCATGCCCCTTTTCATCAGTATGCTCCATGAGACTTGTCATCACAAGGCTCTATGGTATTGTCATAACAATGCTCCAGGACCTTGTCATCACATTGCTTCACGACCTTGTCATGAAAATTTTCAATGGCCCTTGTCATCATAATGCTCCAAGCCCAAGTCATCACAATGCTTCATTATATTTGTCATCAGAATCCTCCATTACTTTTGGCATCACAATTCTCCATGCCATTGTCATCACAATGGACCATGACTTATGTATTCACAATGCTCCCTGACACCTGTCTTCACAATACTCCATGCCGTTGTCATCACAATGCTCCATGCCCTTGTCATCACAATGCAACATGTCCACTGTCATCAAAATAATCTATGAAACTTGTCAGACCAATTCTCCATGCCCCTGTCAACACAATGCTCCATGCCCTTGTCCTCACAATGCTCCATGACCCCTGTCATCACAATGCACCTTGACTCCATTCATCACAATGCTTCGTAACGTTTGGCATCACAATGGTCCATGCCCGCGTCATCACAAGGCTCTGTGACTTTTGTAACCACAATGCTCCATGAACATTTCATCACAATTCTCTGTGACCATTGTCATCACAATGCTCCATGTCTTTGTCAGAACAATGCTCCATGACCATTGCCATCACAATGTGCCACGCGCATTTCATCACAATGGTCCACAAATTAGTCATTGTAATGCTCCATAAACCTTATAATCACAATGGTCCATGCACTTCTCATCAAAATGCTCTCTCACCACAGATATCACAGTGTTCCATCACTAGTAAGCACAATACTCCTTCACCCCTGTAATCACAATGTTCCATGACCCTGTCATCACACTGCTACATCCCCTTATCATCACAATGTTCCATGACCCCTGACATCTCAATGTTCCCTAACCCATGTCATCAAAATCCTCCATGACCCTTTTCATCCCAAAGCTCCAAGACCCTTGACATCACAATGTTCTATAACCCGTGCCATCAAAATATTCCATTACACTTTTCATCAAATTGCTGCATGACCCTTTCATCAAAATGCTCCCTGCCCTTTTCATCACAATGCACCATTAACTTGTCATCAAAATGCTCCATGACTTGTCATCACAAAGCTCCATGACCCTTGGCATCACAATGCTCCATTCCCTTGTCATCAAAGTGCTCCATGACCCCTCTCATCAAAATAATCCATGAATATTTTCAGCCCAATGCTCCACGGCCTATTCATCACAATGCTCCATGGCCAATATCATCTCAATTCTCCATGACCACTGTCATCACTACACTCCATGACACCTGACAACACAATGATCCGGGACACTTGTCATCACAATGCTCCATTCCCTAGTCATCACTATGCTCCATGAGCCTGTCATCAAAACACTCCATGAATATTTTTAACCCAGTGCTCCATGAACATTGTCATCAAAATGATCCATGCCCTTGTCATCCCAATGCTCCATGACCCCTGTATTCACAATGCTCCGTGACGCTACTCCACACAGTGCTCCATGACACATGTCATCACAATGCTCCATGCCTTTGTCAGCAAAATGCTACATGACCTTGTCATTACAATGCTCTATGTGCTTGTCATCACAATACTCCATTTCCATTGTCATCACAATCCTCCATGAAACTTGGGATCACATTGCTTCATGCCCTTGTCATCACAATGCTCCCTGCTCCTTGAAATCACAATGATCCATGATCTCTGTCATCACAATGCTCCAAACCCTTGTGATCACAGTGTTTCATAACACTTGTCATCACAACGCTCCATGATGCCTGTCATCACAATACTCCATTCCCTTTTCCTCACAATGCTCCATGAACTTTGTCATCACAATTCTCAGTACACTTGTCATCACAATGCTCCCTGACACTTGTTGTCAGAATGCTCCTTGAACCCTGTCAGGAAAAGGCTCCATGCCTTTTTCATCACAATGCCCCATGCCGTTTTCATCACAATGCTACATGCCATTGTCATCAAAATACTCCACAAGCTTTTCATCAGAATGCTCCATGACCCTTGTCATCACAATTCTCCATGCACTTGTCAGCACAATGCTCCCTGACCCTTGTCATCACAATGCTCCAAGCCATTGTCATCACAATGCTCCATTACCTTTGTCATCAGAATCCTCCATGTCACTTGGCATCACAATGCTCCATGCCATTGTCATCCCAATGGGCCATTACATATGTCAGCACAATGCTCCCGGACACCTGTCTTCACAATACTGCACGACCAGGTCATCACAATGCTCCATGGCATTGTCATCACAATGCACCATTCCAACTGTCATAGCGATAATCCATGAAACTTATTAGACCAATGCTCCATGCCGTTGACATCACAATGCTCCATACCCTTGTTATCACAATGCTGCATAACCCCTGTCATCACAATGCTCCGTGACACCAGTCATCACAATGCTTCATGACCTTTGTCACAACCATGGTCCATGCCCTCGTCATCAAGAGTCTCTGTGACCTTTTTAACCACAATGCTCCTTGAACTGTTCATCACAATGATCTTTGACCCTTGTCATCACAATGCTCTATGCATTTCTCATCACAATGCTCCATGACCCTTGTCATCACAAAGCTCCATGCACTTGTCAGCACAATGCTCCATGTCACTTGTCATCACAATGCTCGATGCCCTTCTCATCACAATGCTCCATGCCCTTGTCATTAGAATCCTGCCTGACCCATGTATCATAGAGTACCGTACCCTTGTCATCTCAATGCTCCATGACCACTCTCATCAGAATAATCCCTGAAACATTTCAGACCAATGTTCCATGCCCTTCTTATCACAATGCTCCATTACCTCTGTCATAACAATGCACCATGACCCCTGCCGTCACAATTTTCCACGGCCAAGTCATCACAAGTTTCCATGACACTTGTCATCACAATGCTGAAGGCCCCTGAAATCGCAAAGCTCCATGCCCTTGTCATAACAAACCTCCATGACACATGTCATCAGAATGTTCCATGGCCTTCACATCACAATGCTCCATGCCCTTGTCATCACAATGCTCCAAGACCCCTGTAAACACAATGCTCCGTGCCCCTTTTCATCTCAATTCTCCATGAACTCTGTCATCACAATGCACCATGCCCATCACCTTAATGCTTCAGGCTATTGTCATCACAATAAAATCAATATTCTCCATGATCTCTGTCATCATAATGCTCCAAACCCTTGTGATCACAATGATCCATAACACTTATCACAACACCCCATGACGCTCAAAATCACAATTATCCATGGTCTTATCATCGCAATGCTCCATGATCTTTGTCATCACAATTCTCAATACACTTGTCATCACAATTCTCCCTGACACTTGTCATCAGTATGCTCTTGAACCCTGTCATGACAAGGCTCCATGCCTTTGTCATAACAATAATCCATGCCCTTGTCATCACAATGCTCCAAGAGCCCTGTAATCACAAGGCTCCATGACCCTTTTCATCAGAATGCTCCATGAGACTTGTCATCACAAGTCTCCATGGTCTTCTCATCACAATTCTCCAGGACCTTGTCATTACCATGCTCCATTCCCTTGTCATCAGAATGCTCCATGACACCTGTCATCACAATAGTCCCTGAATATTTTCAGCCCAATGCTCCACGACCACCTGATCACAATGCTCCATGGCCAATATCATCACAATGCTCCATGACCACTGTCATCACAACACTCCATGACACCGGACAACACAATGATCCGGGACTCTTGTCATCACAATGCTCCATTCCCTAGTCATCACAATGCTCCATGACCCCTGTCATCACAACACTCCATGAACATTTTCAGCCCAGTGCTCCATGACCCTTGTCATCACAATGATCCATGCCCTTGTCATCCCAATGCTCCATGACCCCTGTATTCACAATGCTCCGTGACACTTTTCATCACAGTGCTCCATGACACATGTCATCACAATGCTCCATGCCTTTGTCAGCAAAATGCTACATGACATTTCCATTACAATGCTCTATGCGCTTGTAATCATAATACTCCATTTCCATTGTCATCACAATCCTCCATGAAACGTGGGATCACATTGCTTCATGCCCTTGTCATCACAATGCTCCCTGCTCCTTGAAATCAAAATGATCCATGATCTCTGTCATCACAATGCTCCAAACCCTTGTGATCACAATGTTCCATAACACTTGTCATCACAAAGCTCCATGATGCGTGACATCTCAATACTCCATGCCCTTGTTATCACAATGCTCCAAGACCCCTGCCATTACAATGCTCTGTGACTCCGGTCATCACAATGCTTCATGACCTTTGTCACCACAATGGTCCATGCCCTCGTCATCATCACTATCTGTGAGCATTTTAACCAAAATTATCCATGAACTTTTCATCACAATGCTCTTTGACCCTTGTCATCACAATGCTGTATGCCTTTCTCAGCCCAATGCTCCATGACCCTTCTCATCACAATGCTCCATGCGCTTGTCAGCACAATGCTCCATGACACATGGCATCACAATGCTCCATGACCCCTGTCATCTCAATTATCCGTGACTCCAGTCATCAGAATGCTTCATAACGTTTGTCATCACAATGTTCCATGCCCGTGTCATCACAAGGTTCTGTGACCTTTTAACCACAATGCTCCATGAACTTTTCATCACAATTCACAGTGACACTTGTCATCACAAAGCTCCATGTCTTTGTCAGAACAATGCTCCATGACCATTGTCTTCACAATGTGCCACGTGCATTTCATGACAACGGTCCACAACCTTGTCATTGCAATGCTTCATAAACCTTGTAATCACAATGGTCCATGCACTTCTCATCAAAATGCTCTCTCATCAGAGATATCAAAGTGTTCCATCACTAGTCATCACAATACTCCCTCACCCCTGTAATCACAGTGTTCCATGATCCTGTCATCACACTGCTACATCCCCTTATCAACACAATGTTCCATGACCCCTGACAGCACAATGTTCCATAACCCCTGTCATCAAAATGCTCCATGATCCTTTTCATCCCAAAGCTCCAAGACCCCTGACATCACAATGTTCTATAACACCTGCCATCAAAATATTCCATTACACTTTTCATCAAATTGCTGCATGGCCCGGTCATCAAAATGCTCCCTGCACTTCTCATCACAATGCAGCATGCCCTTGTCATCAAAATGATCCATGACTTGTCATCTCAAAGCTCCATGACCCTTGGCATCACAATGCTCCATGTCTTTGTCATCACAATGCTCCATGAACCCTCTCATAACATTGCTCAATGCCCTTGTCATCACAAAGCTCCATGACACTTGTCATCACAATGCTCGATGCCCTTCTCATCGCAATGCTCCATGCCCTTGTCATTACAATCCTGCATGACCCATGTATCATAGTGTTCCGTACCCTTGTCATCACAATGCTCCATGCCCACTCTCATCACAATAATCCATGAAACATTTCAGACCAATGTTCCATACCCTTCTCATCACATTGCTCCATTACCTCTGTCATAACAATGCAACATGACCCCTGCCATCACAATTTTCCAAGGCCAAGTCATCACAAGGTTCCATGACACTTTTCATCACAATGCTGAAGGCCCCTGTAATCACAATGCTCCTTGCCCTTGTCATCACAAAGATCCATGACGCATGTCATCGGAAAGTTCCATGGCCTTCTCATCACAATGCTCCATGCCCTTGTCATCACAATGCTCCAAGACCTTTGTAAACACAATGCTCCATGCCCCTTTTCATCTCAATGCTCCATGAACCCTGCCATCACAATGCACCATGCCCATCATCATAATGCTTCAGGCTATTGTCATCACAATGAAATCAATATTCTCCATGACCTCTGTCATCATAATGCTCCAAACTCTTGTGATCACAATGTTCCATAACACTTATCATCACAACACCCCATGACGCTCATCATCACAATTATCCATGGTCTTCTCTTCACAATGCTCCATGATCTTTGTCATCATAATGCTCAATACACTTGTCATCACAATGCTCGCTGACACGTGTCGTCAGTATGCTCCTTGAACCCTGTCATGACAAGGCTCCATGCCTTTGTCATCACAATAATCCATGCCCTTTTCATCACAATGCTCCAAGATCCCTGTAATCACAATGATCCATGACCTTGTCATCAAAAAGCTCCATGACGCATGTCATCAGAATGCTTCATGGCCTTCTCATCATTATGCTCCATGCACTTGTCATCACAATGCTCCAAGACCCCTGTAATCACAATGCTCCATGCCCCTTTTCATCAGAATGCTCCATGAGACATGTCATCACAAGCCTCCATGGTCTTCTCCTCACAATGCTCCATGACCTTGTCATCACCATGCTCCATTCCCTTGTCATCACAATGCTCCATGACACCTGTCATCACAATAGTCCATGAACTTCAGCCCAATGCTCCACGACCTACTCATCACAATGCTCCATGGCCAAAATCTTCACAATGCTTCATGACCACTGTTATCACAACACTCCATGACAACTGACAACAAAATGATCTGGGACTCTTGTCATCACAATGCTCCATTCCCTAGTCATCACAATGCTCCATGACCCCTGTCATCACAACACTCCATGAATATTTTCAGCCCAGTGCTCCATGACCCTTGTCATCACAATGATCCATGTCCTTGTCATCCAAATGCTCCATGACCCCTCTATTCAAAATGATCCGTGACGCTTGTCATCACAGTGCTCCATGACACATGTCATCACAATGCTCCATGCCTTTGTCAGCAAAATGCTACGTGACCTTTCCATTACAATGCTCTATGCGCTTGTCATCAAAATACTCCATTTCCATTGTCATCACAATCCTCCATGAACCTTGGGATCACATTGCTTCATGCCCTTGTCATCACAATGCTCCCTGCTCCTTGAAATCAAAATGATCCATGACCTCTGTCATCACAATACTCCAAACCCTTGTGATCACAATGTTCCATAACACTTGTCATCACAACGCTCCATGATGCCTGTCATCACAATACTCCATGCTCTTTTCATCACAATGCTCCATGACCTTTGTCATCACAATTTTCAATACACTTGTCAGCACAATGCTCCCTGACACTTGTCATCAGAATGCTCCTTGAACACTGTCACGAAAAGGCTCCATGAATTTTTCATCACAATGCACCATGCCGTTTTCACCAAAATGATCCATGCCATTGTCATCAAAATACCCCACAAGCTTGTCATCAGAATGCTCCATGACACTTGTCATTACAATTCTCCACGCACTTGTGAGCACAATGCTCCCTGACCCTTGTCATCACAATGGTCTAGGCCATTGTCATCACAATGCTCCATTACTTTTGTCATGAGAATCCTCCATGAAATTTGTCATCACAATGCTCCATGCCATTGTCATCACAATGGGCCATTACATATGTCATCACAATGCTCCCTGACACCTGTCTTCAAAATACTGCATGGCCTGGTCATCACAATGCTCCATGCCGTTGTCATCACAATGCGCCATTTTAACTGTCATCACAATAATCCATGAAACTTATTAGACCAATGTTCCATGCCCTTGTCATCACAATGCTCCATGCCCTTTTTATCACAATGCTCCATGACCCCCGTCATCACAATGCTCCGTGACTCCAATCATCACAATGCTTCATGACCTTTGTCATCACAATGGTCCATGCCCTGGTCATCAACAGTCTCTGTGACCTTTTTAACCACAATGCTCCATGAACTTTTCATCACAATGCTCTTTGACCCTTGTCATCACAATGTTCCATGCGCTTGGTAGCACAATGCTCCATGACACATGTCATCACAATGCACCATGTGCTTGTCATCACAGTGCTCCACAATCTTGTCATCACAATGCTCCATAAAATTTGTCATCCCAATGCTCCATGCACTTCTCATCAAAATGCTCTCTCACCACTGATATCACAGTGCTACATCACTATTTGTCAAAATACTCCGTCATTCCTGTCATCACAATGCTACATGCACTTATCATCACTATGTTCGATGACCCCTGACATCACAATGTTCCATAACACCTGTCATCCAAATGTTCCATGACACTTTTCATCAAATTGCTCCATAACCCTTTCATCACAATGCTCCCTGCCCTTCCAATCACAATGCCCAACGCACTTGCCATCAAAATGCTCCATGACTTTTGACATCACAAAGATCCATGACCCTTGGCATCACAATGCTCCATGTCATTGTCATCACAATGCTCCATGAACGCTCTCATCACATTGCTCCATGCCCCTGTCTTCACAAAGCTCCATGACACATATCATCAGAATGCTCCATGGCCTTCTCATCACAATGCTCCATACCCTTGCCATCACACAGTTCCATTACTGCTCTCATAACTATGCTCCATGACCCCTGCCATCACGATGTTCCTTGGCCTCGTCATCACAAAGCTCCATGACCCTTCTCATCACAATGCTCCCAGAACCCTGTATTCACAATGCTGTATGCCAATTTTCATCTCAATGATCCATGAACCCTGTCATCACAATGTACCATGCCTATCATCATAATGCTTCATGCTATTGTCATCAAAATGAAATCAAAATGCTCCATGACTTCTGTCATAACAATGCTCCAAACCCTTGTGATCACAATATTCCATAACACTTGTCATCACAATGCCTCATGACGCTCGACATCACAATTATCAATGGTCTTCTCATCACAATGCTTCATGACCTTTGTCATCACAATGCTCTATACACTTGTCATCAAAATGCTCCGTGACACTTGTGGTCTGTATGCTCCTTGAACCCTGTCATGACAAGGCTCCATGCCATTTTCATCACAATGATCCATGCTCTTTTCATTACAATGCTCCAAGACCCATGTAATCACAATGCTCCATGCCCTTGTCATCACAAAGCTCGATGACGCATGCCATCAGAATGCTCCTTGGTCTTATCCTCACAATGCTCCATGCCCTTGTCATCACAATGTTCCAAGTCCCTTTTCATCAGTATGCTCCATGAGACTTGTCATCACAAGGCTCCATGGATTTGTTATCACAATGCTCAAGGAACTTGTCATCACAATGCTTCAGGACCTTGTCATGAAAATTCTCAATGGCCATTGTCATCATAATGCTCCAAGCCATAGTCATCACAATGCTCCATTATATTTGTCATCACAATTCTCCATTTCATTTTGCATCACAATACTCCCTGCCATTGTCATCGCAATGGATCATGACATATGTCATCACAATGCTCCCTGACACGTCTTCACCATACACCATGACCTTCTCTACACACTGATCCATGCCATTGTCATCACAATGCACCATGTCCACTGTCATCACAATAATCTATGAATCTTGTCAGACAAATGTTCCATGCTCCTGTCATCACAATGCTCCATGCCCTTGTCATCACAATGCTCCATGACTTGTCATCACAATCCTCCATGACCCATGACACATGTATCATAGTGTTCCATGCCCTAGTCATCACAATGCCCCAAGACCCCGGTAATCACAATGTTCCATGCCCCATTTCATCAGAATGCTCCAAGAGACTTGTCATCACAAGTCTCCATGGTCTTCTCATCACAATGCTCCTAGACCTTGTCATCACCATGCTCCATTCCCTTCTCTTCACAATGCTCCATGACCCCTGTCATCACAATAATCCATGAATATTTTCAGCCCAATGCTCCAAGACCTACTCATCACAATGCTCCATGGCCAATATCATCACAATGCTCCATGACCTCTGTCATCACAACACTCCATGACACCCGACAACAGAATGATCTGCGACTCTTGTCATCACAATGCTCCATTCCATAGTCATCACAATGCTCCATGACACCAGTCATCACAACAATCCATGAACATTTTCAGCCCAGTGCTCCATGAAACTTGTCATCAAAATGATCCATGCCCTTGTCATCCCAATGCTCCATGACCCCTGTATTCACAATGATCCGTGACGCTTGTCATCACAGTGCTCCATGACACAGGTCATCACAATGCTCCATGTCTTTGTCGGCAAAATGCTACATGAACATGTCATTACAATGCTCTATGCGCTTGTCATCACAATACTCCATTTCCATTGTCATCACAATCCTCCATGAAACTTGGGATCACATTGCTTCAGGCCCTTGTCATCACAATACTCCATGCTCCTTGAAATCAAAATGATCCATGACCTCTGTCATCACAATGCTCCAAACCCTTGTGATCACAATGTTCCATAACACTTGTCATCACAACGCTCCATGTTGCCTGTCATCACAATACTCCATGCTCTTTTCATCACAATGCTCCATGACCTTTGTCATCACAATACTCAATACACTTGTCATCACAAGTCTCCCTGACACTTGTCATCAGTATGCTCCTTGAACCCTGTCACAAAAAGGCTCCATGCCTTTTTCATCACAATGCCCCATGCCGTTTTCATCACAATGCTCCATGCCATTGTCATCAAAATACTCCACAAGCTTGTCATCAGAATGCTCCATGACCCTTGTCATCACATTTCTCCATGCAATTGTCAGCACAATGCTCCAAGCCATTGTCATCACAATGCTCCATTACCTTTGCCATCAGAATCCTCCATGACACATGGCATCCCAATGCTCCATGCCATTGTCATCACAATGGGCCATTACATATTTCATCACAATGCTCCCTGACACCTGTCTTCACAATACTGCATGACCTGGCCATCACAATGCTCCATTCCCTTGTCATCACAATGCGCCATTCCAACTGTCATCGCAATAATCCATGAAAATTATTAGACAAATGCTCCTTGCCCTCGTCATCACAATGTTCCATGCCCTTGTTATCACAATGCTCCATGACCCCTGCCATCACAATGCTCTGTGACTCCAGTCATCACAATGCTTCATGACCTTTGTCACCACAATGGGCCATGCCCTCGTCATCATCACTCTCTGTGAGCTTTTTAACCAAAATGATCAATGAACATTTCATCACAATGCTCTTTGACCCTTGTCATCACAATGCTCAATTCCTTACTCAGCACAATGCTCCATGACCCTTGTCATCACAATGCTCCATGCGCTTGTCAGCACAATGCTCCATGACACATGTCATCACAATGCTCCATGACCCCTGTCATCACAATCTTCCGTGACTCCAGTCATCACAATGCTTCATAACGTTTGTCATCACAATGATCCATGCCCGTGTCATCACAAGGTTCTGTGACCTTTGTAACCACAATGCTCCATGAACTGTTCATCACATTCACAGTGACCCTTGTCATCACAATGCTCCATGTCTTTGTCAGAAGAATGCTCCATGACCATTGTCTTCACAGTGTGCCACGCACATTTCATCACAACGGTCCACAACCTTGTCATTGCAATGCTCCATAAACCTTGTAATCACAATGGTCCATGCACTTCTCATCAAAATGCTCTCTCACCAGAGATATCACAGTGTTCCATGACTAGTCATCACAATACACCCTCACCCCTTTAATCACAATGTTCCATGATCCTGTCATCACACTGCTACATCCCCTTATCATCACAATGTTCCATGACCCCTGACATCACAATGTTCCATAACCCCTGTCATCAAAATGCTCCATGATCCTTTTCATCCCAAAGCTCCAAGACCCCTGACATCACAATGTTCTATAACACCTGCCATCAAAATATTCCATTACATTTTTCATCAAATTGCTGCATGGTCCGGTCATCAAAATGCTCCCTGCTATTCTCATCACAATGCACCATGCCCTTGTCATCAAAATGATCCATGACTTGTCATCTCAAAGCTCCATGACTCTTGGCATCACAATGCTCCATGTCATTGTCATCACAATGCTCCATAAACCCTCTCATAACATTCCTCAATGCCCTTGTCATCACAAAGCTCCATGACACTTGTCATCACAATGCTCCCTGACACTTGTCGTCAGTATGCTCCTTGAACCCTGGCATGACAAGGCTCCATGCCTTTGTCATCACAATAATCCATGCCCTTTTCATCACAATGCTCCAAGATCCCTGTAATCACAATGATCCATGCCCATGTCATCAAAAAGCTCCATGACGCATGTCATCAGAATGCTTCATGGCCTTCTCATCATAATGCTCCATGCCCTTGTCATCACAATGCTCCAAGACCCCTGTAATCACCATGCTCCGTGACTCCAATCATCACAATGCTTCATGACCTTTGTCATCACAATGGTCCATGGCCTGGTCATCAACAGTCTCTGTGACCTTTTTAACCACAGTGCTCCATGAACTTTTCATCACAATGCTCTTTGACCCTTGTCATCACAATGTTCCATGCGCTTGGCAGCACAATGCTCCATGACACATGTCATCACAATGCACCATGTGCTTGTCATCACAGTGCTCCACAATCTTGTCATCACAATGCTCCATAAAATTTGTCATCACAATGCTCCATGCATTTCTCATCAAAATGCTCTCTCACCACTGATATCACAGTGCTACATCACTATTTGTCACAATACTCCGTCATTCCTGTCATCACAATGCGACATGCACTTATCATCACAATGTTCGATGACCCCTGACATCACCATGTTCCATAACACCTGTCATCCAAATGTTCCATGACACTTTTCATCAAATTGCTCAAAGACCCTGTCATCAGAATGTTCCCTGCCTTTCTCCTCACAATGCACAACGCCCTTGCCATCAAAATGCTCCATGACCTTTGTCATCACAAAGATCCATGACCCTTGGCATCACAATGCTCCATGTCATTGTCATCACAATGCTCCATGCACGCTCTTATCACATTGCTCCATGCCCTTGTCTTCACAAAGCTCCATGACACATGTCATCAGAATGCTCCATGGCCTTCTCATCACAATGATCCATGCCCTTGCCATCACAATGCTCCTTTACCACTGTCATAACAATGCTCCATGACCCCTGCCATCACGATGTTCCATGGCCTTGTCATCACAAAGCTCCATGACCCTCCTCATCACAATGCTCCAAGAAACCTGTAATCACAATGCTCTATGCCCCTTTTCATCTCAATGATCAATGAACCCTCTCATCACAATGCACCATGCCCATCATCATAATGCTTCATGCTATTGTCATCACAATGAAATCAAATTGCTCCATGACCTCTGTCATAACAATGCTCCAAACCCTTGTGATCACAATATTCCATAACACTAGTCATCACAATGCCCCATGAGGCTCGTCATCACGATTATCAATGGTCTTCTCATCACAATGCTCCATGACCATTGTCATCACAATGCTCAATACACTTGTCATCAAAATGCCCCCTGACACTTGTTGTCTGTATGCTCCTTGAACCCTGTCATGACAAGGCTCCATGCCTATTTCATCACAATGATCCATGCCATTTTCATCACAATGCTCCAAGACCCATGTAATCACAATGCTCCATGCCCTTGTCATCACAATGCTCGATGACGCATGCCATCAGAATGCTCCTTGGTCTTCTCCTCACAATGCTCCATGCCCTTGTCATCACCATGTTCCAAGTCCCTTTTCATCAGTATGCACCATGAGACTTGTCATCACAAGGCTCCATGGTTTTGTTATCACAATGCTCAAGGAACTTGTCATCACAATGCTTCAGGACCTTGTCATGAAAATTCTCAATGGCCATTGTCATCATAATGCTCCAAGCCATAGTCATCACAATGCTCCATTATATTTGTCATCACAATTCTCCATTTCATTTTGCATCACAATACTCCCTGCCATTGTCATCGCAATGGATCATGACATATGTCATCACAATGCTCCCTGACACGTCTTCACCATACACCATGACCTTCTCTACACACTGATCCATGCCATTGTCATCACAATGCACCATGTCCACTGTCATCACAATAATCTATGAATCTTGTCAGACAAATGTTCCATGCTCCTGTCATCACAATGCTCCATGTCCTTGTCATCACAATGCTCCATGAATTGTCATCACAATCCTCCATGACCCATGACACATGTATCACAGTGTTCCATGCCCTAGTCATCACAATGCCCCAACACCCCGGTAATCACAATGTTCCATGCCCCATTTCATCAGAATGCTCCAAGAGACTTGTCATCACAAGTCTCCATGGTCTTCTCATCACAATGCTCCTGGACCTTGTCATCACCATGCTCCATTCCCTTCTCTTCACAATGCTCCATGACCCCTGTCATCACAATAATCCATGAATATTTTCAGCCCAATGCTCCAAGACCTCCTGATCACAATGCTCCATGGCCAATATCATCACAATGCTCCATGACCTCTGTCATCACAACACTCCATGACACCCGACAACAGAATGATCTGCGACTCTTGTCATCACAATGCTCCATTCCATAGTCATCACAATGCTCCATGACACCTGTCATCACAACACTCCATGAACATTTTCAGCCCAGTGCTCCATGAAACTTGTCATCAAAGTGATCCATGCCCTTGTCATCCCAATGCTCCATGACCCCTGTATTCACAATGATCCGTGACGCTTGTCATCACAGTGCTCCATGACACAGGTCATCACAATGCTCCATGCCTTTGTCAGCAAAATGCTACATGAACTTGTCATTACAATGCTCTATGCGCTTGTCATCACAATACTCCATTTCCATTGTCATCACAATCCTCCATGAAACTTGGGATCACATTGCTTCATGCACTTGTCATCACAATGCTCCATGCTCCTTGAAATCAAAATGATCCATGACCTCTGTCATCACAATGCTCCAAACCCTTGTGATCACAATGTTCCATAACACTTGTCATCACAACGCTCCATGTTGCCTGTCATCACAATACTCCATGCTCTTTTCATCACAATGCTCCATGACGTTTGTCATCACAATACTCAATACACTTGTCATCACAAGTCTCCCTGACACTTGTCATCAGTATGCTCCTTGAACCCTGTCACGAAAAGGCTCCATGCCTTTTTCATCACAATACCCCATGCCGTTTTTATCACAATGCTCCATGCCATTGTCATCAAAATACTCCACAAGCTTGTCATCAGAATGCTCCATGACCCTTGTCATCACATTTCTCCATGCACTTGTCAGCACAATGCTCCAAGCCATTGTCATCACAATGCTCCATTACATTTGCAATCAGAATCCTCCATGACATTTGGCATCCCAATGCTCCATGCCATTGTCATCACAATGGGCCATTACATATTTCATCACAATGCTCCCTGACACCTGTCTTCACAATACTGCATGACCTGGCCATCACAATGCTCCATGCCCTTGTCATCACAATGCGCCATTACAACTGTCATCGCAATAATCCATGAAAATTATTAGACAAATGCTCCTTGCCCTCGTCATCACAATGTTCCATGCCCTTGTTATCACAATGCTCCATGACCCCTGCCATCACAATGCTCTGTGACTCCAGTCATCACAATGCTTCATGACCTTTGTCACCACAATGGGCCATGCCCTCGTCATCATCACTCTCTATGAGCTTTTTAACCAAAATGATCCATGAAATTTTCATCACAATGCTCTTTGACCCCTGTCATCACAATGCTCTATGCCTTTCTCAGCACAATGCTCCATGACCCTTGTCAGCACAATGCTCCATGCGCTTGTCAGCACAATGCTCCATGACCCCTGTCATCACAATCTTCCGTGACTCCAGTCATCACAATGCTTCATAACGTTTGTCATCACAATGATCCATGCCCGTGTCATCACAAGGTTCTGTGACCTTTGTAACCACAATGCTCCATGAACTGTTCATCACAATTCACAGTGACCCTTGTCATCACAATGCTCCATGTCTTTGTCAGAAGAATGCTCCATGACCATTGTCTTCACAGTGTGCCACGCACATTTCATCACAACGGTCCACAACCTTGTCATTGCAATGCTCCATAAACCTTGTAATCACAATGGTCCATGCACTTCTCATCAAAATGCTCTCTCACCAGAGATATCACAGTGTTCCATGACTAGTCATCACAATACACCCTCACCCCTGTAATCACAATGTTCCATGACCCTTTCATCACACTGCTACATCCCCTTATCATCACAATGTTCCATGACCCCTGACATCACAATGTTCCATAAACCCTGTCATCAAAATGCTCCATGATCCTTTTCATCCCAAAGCTCCAAAACCCCTGACATCACAATGTTCTATAACACCTGCCATCAAAATATTCCATTACACTTTTCATCAAATTGCTGCATGGTCCGGTCATTAAAATGCTCCCTGCACTTCTCATCACAATGCACCATGCCCTTGTCATCAAAATGCTCCATGACATGTCATCACAAAGCTCCATGACACTTGGCATCACAATGCTCCATGTCATTGTCATCACAATGCTCCATGAACCCTCTCATAACATTGCTCAATGCCCTTGTCATCACAAAGCTCCATGACACTTGTCATCACAATGCTCGATGCCCTTCTCATCGCAATGCTCCATGCCCTTGTCATTACAATCCTGCATGACCCATGTATCATAGTGTTCCGTACCCTTGTGATCACAATGCTCCATGCCCACTCTCATCACAATAATCCATGAAACATTTCAGACCAATGTTCCATGCCCTTCTCATCACAATGCTCCATTACCTCTGTCATAACAATGCACCATGACCACTGCCATCACAATGTTCCACGGCCTAGTCATCACAAGGTTCCATGACACTTGTCATCACAATGCTGAAGGCCCCTGTAATCACAATGCTCCTTGCCCTTGTCATCACAAAGCTCCATGGCGCATGTCATCAGAAAGTTCCATGGCCTTCTCATCACAATGCTCCATGCCGTTGTCATCACAATGCTCCAAGACCTTTGTAAACACAATGCTCCATGCCTCTTTTCATCTCAATGCTCCATGAACCCTGCCATCACAATGCACCATGCCCATCATCATAATGCTTCTGGCTATTGTCATCACAATGAAATCAATATTCTCCATGACCTCTGTCATCATAATGCTCCAAACTCTTGTGATCACAATGTTCCATAACACTTATCATCACAACACCCCTTGACGCTCATCATCACAATTATCCATGGTCTTCTCTTCACAATGCTCCATGATATTTGTCATCACAATGCTCAATACACTTGTCATCACAAGGCTCCCGGACACTTGTCGTCAGTATGCTCCTTGAACCCTGTCATGACAAGGCTCCATGCCTTTGTCATCACAATAATCCATGCCCTTTTCATCACAATGCTCCAAGATCCCTGTAATCACAATGATCCATGCCTTTGTCATCAAAAAGCTCCATGACGCATGTCATCAGAATGCTTCATGGCCTTCTCATCATAATGCTCCATGCCCTTGTCATCACAATGCTCCAAGACCCCTGTAATCACAATGCTCCATGCCCCTTTTCATCAGAATGCTCCATGAAAATTGTCATCACAAGTCTCCATGGTCTTCTCCTCACAATGCGCCAGGACCTTGTCATCACCATGCTCCTTTCCCTTGTCATCACAATGCTCCATGACCCCTGTCATCACAATAGTCCATGTACATTTTCAGCCCAATTCTCCACGACCTACTCATCACAATGCTCCATGGCCAATATCTTCACAATGCTCCATGACCACGGTTATCACAACACTCCATGACAACTGACAACATAATGATCTGGGACTCTTGTCATCACAATGCTCCATTCCCTAGTCATCACAATGCTCCATGACCCCTGTCATCACAACACACCATGAACATTTTCAGCCCAGTGCTCCATGACACTTGTCATCACAGTGATCCATGCCCTTGTCATCCCAATGCTCCATGACCCGTGTATTCACAATGCTCCGTGACGCTTCTCATCACAGTGCTCCATGACACATGTCATCACAATGCTCCATGCCTTTGTCAGCAAAATGCTACATGACATTGTCATTACAATGCTCTATGCGCTTGTCATCAAAATACTCCATTTCCATTGTCATCACAATCCTCCATGAACCTTGGGATCAAATTGCTTCATGCCCTTGTCATCACAATGCTCCCTGCTCCTTGAAATCAAAATGATCCATGACCTCTGTCACCACAATACTACAAACCCTTATGATCACAATGTTCCATAACACTTGTCATCACAACGCTCCATGATGCCTGTCATCACAATACTCCATGCCCTTTTCATCACAATGCTCCATGACCTTTGTCATCACAATTTTCAATACACTTGTCATCACAATGCTCCCTGACACTTGTCATCAGAATGCTCCTTGAACCCTGTCACGAAAAGGCTCCATGCTTTTTTCATCACAATGCCCCATGCCGTTTTCATCAAAATGATCCATGCCATTGTCATCAAAATACTCCACAAGCTTGTCATCAGAATGCTCCATGACACTTGTCATTACAATTCTCCACGCACTTGTCAGCACAATGCTCCCTGACCCTTGTCATCACAATGCTCCAAGCCATTGTCATCACAATGCTCCATTACTTTTGTCATCAGAATCCTCCATGACACTTGGCATCACAATGCTCCATGCCATTGTCATCACAATGGGCCATTACATATGTCATCACAGTGCTCCCTGACACCTGTCTTCACAATACTGCATGGCCTGGTCATCACAATGCTCCATGCCGTTGTCATCACAATGCGCCATTCTAACTGTCATCGCAATAATCCATGAAACTTATGAGACCAATGTTCCATGCCCTTGTCATCACAATGCTCCATGCCCTTTTTATCACAATGCTCCATCACCCCTGTCATCACAATGCTCCGTGACTCCAATCATCACAATGCTTCATGACGTTTGTCATCACAATGGTCCATGCCCTGGTCATCAACAGTCTCTGTGACATTTTTAACCACAATGCTCCATGAACTTTTCATCACAATGCTCTTTGACCCTTGTCATCACAATGCTCCATGCGCTTGGCAGCACAGTGCTCCATGACACATGTCATCACAATGCACCATGTGCTTGTCATCACAGTGCTCCACAATCTTGTTATCACAATGCTCCATAAAATTTGTCATCACAATGCTCCATGCACTTCTCATCAAAATGCTCTCTCACCACTGATATCACAATGCTACATCACTATTTGTCACAATACTCCATCACTCCTGTCATCAGAATGCTACATGCACTTATCATCACAATGTTCGATGACCCCTGACAACACAATGTTCCATAACACCTGTCATCCAAATGTTCCATGACACTTTTCATCAAATTGCTCAAAGACCCTGTCATCAGAATTTTCCCTGCCTTTCTCCTCACAATGCACAACGCCCTTGCCATCAAAATGCTCCATGACCTTTGTCATCACAAAGATCCATGACCCTTGGCATCACAATGCTCCATGTCATTGTCATCACAATGCTCCATGCATGCTCTCATCACATTGTTCCATGCCCTTGTCTTCACAAAGCTCCATGACACATGTCATCAGAAAGTTCCATGGCCTTCTCATCACAATGATCCATGTCCTTGCCATCACAATGCTCCATTACCACTGTCATAACAATGCTCCATGACCCCTGCCATCACGATGTTCCATGGCCTTGTCTTCACAAAGCTCCATGACCCTTCTCATCACAATGCTCCAAGAACCCTGTAATCACAATGCTCTATGCCCCTTTTCATCTCAATGATCAATGAACCCTGTCATCACAATGGACCATGCCCATCATCATAATGCTTCATGCTATTGTCATCACAATGAAATCAAATTGCTCCATGACCTCTGTCATAAAAATGCTCCAAACCCTTGTGATCACAATATTCCATAACACTTGTCATCACAATGCCCCATGACACTCGTCATCACAATTATCAATGGTCTTCTCATCACAGTGCTCCATGACCATTGTCATCACAATGCTCAATACACATGTCATCAAAATGCTCCCTGACACTTGTCTGTATGCTCCTTGAACCCTGTCATGACAAGGCTCCTTGCCTATTTCATCACAATGATCCATGCCATTTTCATCACAATGCTCCAAGACCCATGTAATCACAATGCTCCATGCCCTTGTCATCACAATGCTCGATGACCCTTGCCATCAGAATGCTCCTTGGTCTTCTCCTCACAATGCTCCATGCCCTTGTCATCACAATGTTCCAAGACCATTTTCATCAGTATGCTCCATGAGACTTGTCATTACAAAGCTCCATGGTTTTGTCATCACAATGCTCAAGGAACTTGTCATCACAATGCTTCACGACCTTGTCATGAAAATTCTCAATGGCCATTGTCATCATAATGCTCCAAGCCATAGTCATCACGATGCTCCATTATATTTGTCATCACAATTCTCCATTTCATTTGTCATCACAATACTCCCTGCCATTGTCATCGCAATGGACCATGACATATGTCATCACAATGCTCCCTGACACCTGTCTTCACAATACACCATGACCTTCTCTACACAATGATCCATGCCCTTGTCATCACAATGCACCATGTCCACTGTCATCACAATAATCTATGAATCTTGTCAGAAAAATGCTCCATGCTCCTGTCATCACAATGTTCCATGCCCTTGTCATCACAATGCTCCATGACTTGTCATCACAATCCTCCATGACCCATGACACATGTATCACAGTGTTCCATGCCCTACTCATCACAATGCTCCAAGACCCCTGTAATCACAATGCTCCATGCCCCTTTTCATAAGAATGCTCCATGAGACTTGTCATGACAAGTCTCCATGGTCTTCTCATCACAGTGCTCCTGGACCTTGTCATCACCATGCTCCATTCCCTTCTCATCACAATGCTCCATGACCCCTGTCATCACAATAATCCATGAATATTTTCAGCCCAATGCTCCAAGACCTATTCATCACAATGCTCCATGGCCAATATCATCACAATGCTCCATGACCTCTGTCATCACAACACTCCATGACACCAGACAACACAGTGATCCACGACTCTTGTCATCACAATGCTCCATTCCATAGTCATCACAATGCTCCATGACACCTGTCATCACAACACTCCATGAACATTTTCAGCTCAGTGCTCCATGACCCTTGTCATCACAAAGATCCATGCCCTTTTCATCCCAATGCTCCATGACCCCTGTATTCACAATGCTCCATGACACATGTCATCACAATGCTCCATGCCATTGTCAGCAAAATGCTACATGACCTTGTAATTACAATGCTCTATGCGCTTGTCATCACAATACTCCATTTCCGTTGTCATCACAATCCTCCATGAACCCTGGGATCACATTGCTTCATTCCCTTGTCCTCACAATGCTCCATGCTCCTTGAAATCAAAATGATCCATGACCTCTGTCATCACAATGCTCCAAACCCTTGTGATCACAATGTTCCATAACTCATTGTCATCACAACGCTCCATGATGCCTGTCATCACAATACTCCATGCTCTTTTCATCACAATGCTCCATGACCTTTGTCATCACAATTCTCAATACACTTGTCATCACAAGGCTCCCTGACACTTGCCATCAGTATGCTCCTTGAACCCTGTCAGGAAAAGGCTCCATGCCATTTTCATCACAATGCCCCATGCCATTTTCATCACAATGATCCATGCCATTGTCATCAAAATACTCCACAAGCTTGTCATCAGAATGCTCCATGACAGTTGTCATTACATTTCTCCATGCACTTGTCAGCACAATGCTCCCTGACCCTTGTCATCACAATGCTCCAAGCCATTGTTATCACAATGCTCCATTACCTTTGCAATCAGAATGCTCCATGACACTTGGCATCCCAATGCTCCATGCCATTGTCATCACAATGGGCCATTACATATTTCATCACAATGCTCCCTGACACCTGTCTTCACAATACTGCATGACCTGGCCATCACAATGCTCCATGCCCTTGTCATCACAATGCGCCATTCCAACTGTCATTGCAATAATCCATGAAACTTTTTAGATCAATGCTCCTTGCCCTCGTCATCACAATGCTCCATGCCCTTGTTATCACAATGCTCCATGACCCCTGCCATCACAATGCTCTGTGACTCCAGTCCTCACAATGCTTCATGACCTTTGTCACCACAATGGGCCATGCCCTCGTCATCATCACTCTCTGTGAGCTTTTTAACCAAAATGATCCATGAACTTTTCATCACAATGCTCTTTGACCCTTGTCATCACAATGCTCTATGCCTTTCCCAGCACAATGCTCCATGACCCTTGTCATCACAATGCTCCATGCGCTTGTCAGCACAATGCTCCATAACACTGTCATCACAATGCTCCATGACCCCTGTCATCACAATGCTCCGTGACTCCAGTCATCACAATGCTTCATAACGTTTGTCATCACAATGATCCATGCACGTGTCATCACAAGGTTCTGTGACTTTTGTAACCACAATGCTCCTTGAACTTTTCATCACAATTCACAGTGAACCTTGTCATCACAATGCTCCATGTCTTTGTCAGAACAATTCTCCATGACCATTGTCTTCACAATGTGCCATGCGCATTTCATCACAACGGTCCACAACTTTGTCATTGCAATGCTCCATAAACCTTGTAATCACAATGGTCCATGCACTTCTCATCAAAATGCTCTCTCACCAGAGATATCACAGTGTTCCATGACTAGTCATCACAATACACCCTCACCCCTGTAATCACAATGTTCCATGACCCTGTCATCACACTGCTACATCCCCTTATCATCACAATGTTCCATGACCCCTGACATCACAATGTTCCATAACCCCTGTCATCAAAATTCTCCATGATCCTTTTCATCCCAAAGCTCCAAGATTCCCCTGACATCACAATGTTCTATAACACCTGCCATCAAAATATTCCATTACACTTTTCATCAAATTGCTGCATGGTCCGGTCATCAAAATGCTCCCTGCACTTCTCATCACAATGCACCATGCCCTTGTCATCAAAATGCTCCATGACATGTCATCACAAAGCTCCATGACACTTGGCATCACAATGCTCCATGTCATTGTCATCACAGAGCTCCATGAACCCTCTCATAACATTGCTCAATGCCCTTGTCATCACAAAGCTCCATGACACTTGTCATCACAATGCTCGATGCCCTACTCATCGCAATGCTCCATGCCCTTGTCATTACAATCCTGCATGACCCATGTATCATAGTGTTCCGTACCCTTTTCATCACAATGCTCCATGCCCACTCTCATCACAATAATCCATGAAACATTTCAGACCAATGTTCCATACCTTTCTCATCACAATGCTCCATTACCTCTGTCATAACAATGCACCATGACCCCTGCCATCACAATGTTCCACGGCCTAGTCATCACAAGGTTCCATGACACTTTTCATCACAATGCTGAAGGCCCCTGTAATCACAATGCTCCTAGCCCTTGTCATCACAAAGCTCCATGACGCATGTCATCAGAAAGTTCCATGGCCTTCTCATCACAATGCTCCATGCCCTTGTCATCACAATGCTCCAAGACCTTTGTAAACACAAAGCTCCATGCCCCTTTTCATCTGAATGCTCCATGAACACTGCCATCACAATGCACCATGCCCATCATCATCATGCTTCAGACTATTGTCATCACAATGAAATCAATATTCTCCATGACCTCTGTCATCATAATGCTCCAAACTCTTGTGATCACAATGTTCCATAACACTTATCATCATAACACCCCATGACGCTCATCATCACAATTATCCATGGTCTTCTCTTCACAACGCTCCATGATCTTTGTCATCACAATGCTCAATACACTTGTCATCACAATGCTCCCTGACACTTGTCGTCAGTATTCTCCTTGAACCCTGTCATGACAAGGCTCCATGCCTTTGTCATCACAATAATCCATGCCCTTTTCATCACAATGCTCCAAGATCCCTGTAATCACAATGATCCATGCCCTTGTCATCAAAATCTCCATGATGCATGTCATCAGAATGCTTCATGGCCTTCTCATCTTAATGCTCCATGCCCTTGTCATCACAATGCTCTAAGACCCCTGTAAACACAATAATCCATGCCCCTATTCATCAGAATGCTCCATGAGACTTGTCATCACAAGTCTCCATGGTCTTCTCCTCACAATGCTCCAGGACCTTGTCATCACCATGCTCCATTCCCTTGTCATCACAATGCTCCATGACCCCTGTCATCACAATAGTCCATGAACATTTTCAGCCCAATGCTCCACGACCTACTCATCACAATGCTCCATGGCCAATATCTTCACAATGCTCCATGACCACTGTTATCACAACACTCCATGACAACTGACAACAAAATGATCTGGGACTCTTGTCATCACAATGATCCATGCCCTTGTCATCCCAATGCTCCATGACCCGTGTATTCACAATGCTCCGTGACGCTTGTCATCACAGTGCTCCATGACACATGTCATCACAATGCTCCATGCCTTTGTCAGCAAAATGCTACATGACCTTTCCATTACAATGCTCTATGTGCTTCTCATCAAAATACTCCATTTCCATTGTCATCACAATCCTCCATGAACCTTGGGATCACATTGCTTCATGCCCTTGTCATCACAATGCTCCCTGCTCCTTGAAATCAAAATGATCCATGACCTCTGTCATCACAATACTCCAAACCCTTGTGATCACAATGTTCCATAACACTTGTCATCACAACGCTCCATGATGCCTGTCATCACAATACCCCATGCCCTTTTCATCACAATGCTCCATGACCTTTGTCATCACAATTTTCAATACACTTGTCATCACAATGCTCCCTGACAATTGTCATTAGAATGCTCCTTGAACCCTGTCACGAAAAGCCTCCATGCCTTTTTCATCACAATGCCCCATGCCGTTTTCATCAAAATGATCCATGCCATTGTCATCAAAATACTCCACAAGCTTGTCATCAGAATGCTCCATGACACTTGTCATTACAATTCTCCACGCACTTGTCAGCACAATGCTCCCTGACCCTTGTCATCACAATGCTCCAAGCCATTGTCATCACAATGCTCCATTACCTTTGCCATCAGAATCCTCCATGACACTTGGCATCACAATGCTCCATGCCATTGTCATCACAATGGGACATTACATATGTCATCACAGTGCTCCCTGACACCTGTCTTCACAATACTGCCTGGCCTGGTCATCACAATGCTCCATGCCGTTGTCATCACAATGAGCCATTCTAACTGTCATCACAGTAATCCATGAAACTTATCAGACCAATGTTCCATGCCCTTGTCATAACAATGCTCCATGCCCTTTTTATCACAATGCTCCATCACCCCTGTCATCACAATGCTCCGTGACTCCAATCATCACAATGCTTCATGAGCTTTGTCATCACAATGATCCATGCCCTGGTCATCAACAGTCTCTGTGACATTTTTAACCACAATGCTCCATGAACTTTTCATCACAATGCTCTTTCACCCTTGTCATCACAGTGCTCCACAATCTTGTCATCACAATGCTCCATAAAATTTGTCATCACAATGCTCCATGCACTTCTCATCAAAATGCTCTCTCACCACTGATATCACAATGCTACATCACTATTTGTCACAATACTCCGTCACTCCTGTCATCACAATGCTACATGCACTTATCATCACAATGTTCGATGACCCCTGACATCACAATGTTCCATAACACCTGTCATCAAAATGTTCCATGACACTTTTCATCAACTTGCTCAAAGACCCTGTCATCACAATGTTCCCTGCCTTTCTCATCACAATGCACAACGCCCTTGCCATCAAAATGCTCCATGACCTTTGTCATCACAAAGATCCATGACCCTTGGCATCACTATGCTCCATGTCATTGTCATCACAATGCTCCATGCACGCTCTCATCACATTGCTCCATGCCCTGGTCTTCACAAAGCTCCATGACACATGTCATCAGAATGCTCCATGGCCTTCTCATCACAATGATCCATGCCCTTGCCATCACAATGCTCCATTACCACTGTCATAACAATGCTCCATGACCCCTGCCATCACGATGTTCCATGGCCTTGTCATCACAAAGCTCCATGACCCTTCTCATCACAATGCTCCAAGAACCCTGTAATCACAATGCTCTATGCCCCTTTTCATCTCAATGATCAATGAACCCTGTCATCACAATGCACCATGCCCATCATCATAATGCTTCATGGTATTGTCATCACAATGAAATCAAATTGCTCCATGACCTCTGTCATAACAATGTTCCAAACCCTTGTGATCACAATATTCCATAACACTTGTCATCACAATGCCCCATGACGCTCATCATCACGATTATCAATGGTCTTCTCATCACAGTGCTCCATGACCATTGTCATCACAATGCTCAATACACATGTCATCAAAATGCTCCCTGACACTTGTTGTCTGTATGCTCCTTGAACCCTGTCATGACAAGGCTCCATGCCTATTTCATCACAATGATCCATGCCATTTTCATCACAATGCTCCAAGACCCATGTAATCACAATGCTCCATGCCCTTGTCATCACAATGCTCGATGACGCATGCCATCAGAATGCTCCTTGGTCTTCTCCTCACAATGCTCCATGCCCTTGTCATCACAATGATCCAAGTCCCTTTTCATCAGTATGCTCCATGAGACTTGTCATCACAAGGCTCCATGGTTTTGTCATCACAATGCTCAAGGAACTTGTCATCACAATGCTTCACGACCTTGTCATGAAAATTCTCAATGGCCATTGTCATCTTAATGCTCCAAGCCATAGTCATCACAATGCTCCATTATATTTGTCATCACAATTCTCCATTTCATTTGGCATCACAATACTCCCTGCCATTGTCATCGCAATGGACCATGACATAAGTCATCACAATGCTCCCTGACACATGTCTTCACAATACACCATGACCTTCTCTACACAATGATCCATGCCCTTGTCATCACAATGCACCATGTCCACTGTCATCACAATAATCTATGAATCTTGTCAGACAAATGCTCCAAGCTCCTGTCATCACAATGCTCCATGCCCTTGTCATCACAATGCTCCATGACTTGTCATCACAATCCTCCATGACCCATGACACATGTATCACAGTGTTCCATGCCCTAGTCATCACAATGCTCCAAGACCCCTGTAATCACAATGCTCCATTCCCCTTTTCATAAGAATGCTCCATGAGACTTGTCATGACAAGTCTCCATGGTCTTCTCATCACAGTGCTCCTGGACCTTGTCATCACCATGCTCCATTCCCTTCTCATCACAATGCTCCATGACCCCTGTCATCACAATAATCCATGAACATTTTCAGCCCAATGCTCCAAGACCTATTCATCACAATGCTCCATGGCCAATATCATCACAATGCTCCATGACCTCTGTCATCACAACACTCCATGACACCAGACAACACAATGATCCGCGACTCTTGTCATCACAATGCTCCATTCCATAGTCATCACAATGCTCCTTGACACCTGTCATCACAACACTCCATGAACATTTTCAGCCCAGTGCTCCATGACACTTGTCATCACAATGATCCATGCCCTTGTCATCGCAATGCTCCATGACCCCTGTATTCACAATGCTCCATGACACATGTCATCAGAGTGCTCCATGCCTTTGTCAGCAAAATGCTACATGACCTTGTCATTACAATGCTCTATGCGCTTGTCATCACAATACTCCATTTCCATTGTCATCACAATCCTCCATGAAACTTGGGATCACATTGCTTCATGCCCTTGTCCTCACAATGCTCCATGCTCCTTGAAATCAAAATGATCCATGACCTCTGTCATCACAATGCTCCAAACCCTTGTGATCACAATGTTCCATAACACTTGTCATCACAACGCTCCATGATGCCTGTCATCACAATACTCCATGCTCTTTTCATCACAATGCTCCATGACCTTTGTCATCACAATTCTCAATACACTTGTCATCACAAGGCTCCCTGACACTTACCATCAGTATGCTCCTTGAACCCTGTCAGGAAAAGGCTCCATGCCTTTTTAATCACAATGCCCCATGCCGTTTTCATCACAATGATCCATGCCATTGTCATCAAAATACTCCACAAGCTTGTCCTCAGAAGGCTCCAAGACCCTTGTCATCACATTTCTCCATGCACTTGTCAGCACAATGCTCCCTGACCCTTGTCATCACAATGCTCCAAGCCATTGTCATCACAATGCTCCATTACCTTTGCCATCAGAATCCTCCATGACACTTGGCATCCCAATGCTCCATGCCGTTGTCATCACAATGGGCCATTACATATTTCATCACAATGCTCCCTGACACCTGTCTTCACAATACTGCATGACCTGGCCATCAAAATGCTCCATGCCCTTGTCATCACAATGCGCCATTCCAACTGTCATCGCAATAATCCATGAAACTTTTTAGACCAATGCTCCTTGCCCTGGTCATCACAGTGCTCCATGCCCTTGTTATCACAATGCTCCATGACCCCTGCCATCACAATGCTCTGTGACTCAAGTCATCACAATGCTTCATGACCTTTGTCACCACAATGGTCCATGCCCTCGTCATCATCACTCTCTGTGAGCTTTTTAACCAAAATGATCCATGAACATTTCATCACAATGCTCTTTGACCCTTGTCATCACAATGCTCCATGCCTTTCTCAGCACAATGCTCCATGACCCTTGTCATAACAATGCTCCATGCTTTTGTCAGCACAATGCTCCATGACACATGTCCTCACAATACTCCATGACCACTGTCATCACAATGCTCCGTGACTCCAGTCATCAAAATGCTTCATAACGTTTGTCATCACAATGATCCATGCCCGTGTCATCTCAAGGTTCTGTGACCTTTGTAACCACAATGCTCCATGAACTTTTCATCACAATTCACAGTGAACCTTGTCATCACAATGCTCCATGTCTTTGTCAGAACAATGCTCCATGACCATTGTCTTCACAATGTGCCACGCGCATTTCATCACAACGGTCCACAACCTTGTCATTGCAATGCTCCATAAACCTTGTAATCACAATGGTCCATGCACTTCTCATCAAAATGCTCTCTCACCAGAGATATCACAGTGTTCCATGACTAGTCATCACAATACACCCTCACCCCCGTAATCACAATGTTCCATGACCCTGTCATCACACTGCTACATCCCCTTATCATCACAATGTTCCATGACCCCTGACATCACAATATTCCATAACACCTGTCATCAAAATGCTCCATGATCCTTTTCATCCCAAAGCTCCAAGACCCCTGACATCACAGTGTTCTATAACACCTGCCATCAAAATATTCCATTACACTTTTCATCAAATTGCTGCATGGTCCGGTCATCAAAATGCTCCCTGCCCTTCTCATCACAATGCACCATGCCCTTGTCATCAAAATGCTCCATGACATGTCATCACAAAGCTCCATGACCCTTGGCATCACAATGCTCCATGTCATAGTCATCACAGTGCTCCATGAACCCTCTCATAACATTGCTCAATGCCCTTGTCATCACAAAGCTCCATGACACTTGTCATCACAATGCTCGATGCCCTTCTCATCGCAATGTTCCATGCCCTTGTCATTACAATCCTGCATGACCCATGTATCATAGTGTTCCGTACCCTTGTCATCACAATGCTCCATGCCCACTCTCATCACAATAATCCATGAAACATTTCAGACCAATGTTCCATGCCCTTCTCATCACAATGCTCCATTACCTCTGTCATAACAATGCACCATGACCCCTGCCATCGCAATGTTCCACGGCCTAGTCATCACAAGGTTCCATGACACTTGTCATCACAATGCTGAAGGCCCCTGTAATCACAATGCTCCTTGCCCTTGTCATCACAAAGCTCCATGACGCATGTCATCAGAAAGTTCCATGGCCTTCTCATCACAATGCTCCATGCCCTTGTCATCACAATGCTCCAAGACATTTGTAAACACAATGCTCCATGCCCCTTTTCATCTCAATGCTCCATGAACCCTGCCATCACAATGCACCATGCCCATCATCATAATGCTTCAGGCTATTGTCATCACAATGAAATCAATATTCTCCATGACCTCTGTCATCATAATGCTCCAACCTCTTGTGATCACAATGTTACATAACACTTATCATCACAACACCGATGACGCTCATCATCACAATTATCCATGGTCTTCTCTTCACAATGCTCCATGATCTTTCTCATCACAATGCTCAATACACTTGTCATCACAATGCTCCCTGACACTTGTCGTCAGTATGCTCCTTGAACCCTGTCATGACAAGGCTCCATGCCTTTGTCATCACAATAATCCATGCCCTTTTCATCACAATGCTCCAAGATCCCTGTAATCACAATGATCCATGCCCTTGTCATCAAAAAGCTCCATGACGCATGTCATCAGAATGCTTCATGGCCTTCTCATCATAATGCTCCATGCCCTTGTCATCACAATGCTCCAAGACCCCTGTAATCACAATGTTCCATGCCCCTTTTCATCAGAATGCTCCATGAGACTTGTCATCACAAGTCTCCATGGTCTTCTCCTCCCAATGCTCCAGGACCTTGTCATCACCATGCTCCATTCCCTTGTCATCACAATGCTCCATGACCCCTGTCATCACAACAGTCCATGAACATTTTCAGCCCAATGCTCCACGACCTACTCATCACAATGCTCCATGGCCAGTATCTTCACAATGCTCCATGACCACTGTTATCACAACACTCCATGACAACTGACAACATAATGATCTGGGACTCTTGTCATCACAATGCTCCATTCCCTAGTCATCACAATGCTCCATGACCCCTGTCATCACAACACTCCATGAATATTTTCAGCCCAGTGCTCCATGACCCTTGTCATCCCAATGCTCCATGACCCGTGTATTCACAATGCTCCGTGACGCTTGTCATCACAGTGCTCCATGATACATGTCATCACAATGCTCCATGCCTTTGTCAGCAAAATGCTACATGACCTTTCCATTACAATGCTCTATGCGCTTGTCATCAAAATACTCCATTTCCATTGTCATCACAATCCTCCATGAACCTTGGGATCACATTGCTTCATGCCCTTGTAATCACAATGCTCCCTGCTCCTTGAAATCAAAATGATCCATGACTGCTGTCATCACAATACTCCAAACCCTTGTGATCGCAATGTTCCATAACACTTGTCATCACAACGCTCCATGATGCCTGTCATCACAATATTCCATGCCCTTTTCATCACAAAGCTCCATGACCTTTGTCATCACAATTTTCAATACACTTGTCATCACAAAGCTCCATGACACTTGTCATCAGAATGCTCCTTGAACCCTGTCACGAAAAGGCTCCATGCCTTTTTCATCACAATGCGCCATGCCGTTTTCATCAAAATGATCCATGCCATTGTCATCAAAATACTCCACAAGCTTGTCATCAGAATGCTCCATGACACTTGTCATTACAATTATCCACGCACTTGTTAGCACAATGCTCCCTGACCCTTGTCATCACAATGCTCCAAGCCATTGTCATCACAATGCTCCATTACTTTTGTCATCAGAATCCTCCATGACACTTGACATCACAATGCTCCATGCCATTGTCATCACAATGGGCCATTACATATGTCATCACAGTGCTCCCTGACACCTGTCTTCACAATACTGCATGGCCTGGTCATCACAATGCTCCATGCCGTTGTCATCACAATGCGCCATTCTAACTGTCATCACAATAATCCATGAAACTTATTAGACCAATGTTCCATGCCCTTGTCATCACAATGCTCCATGCCCTTTTTATCACAATGCTCCATCACCCCTGTCATCACAATGCTCCGTGACTCCAATCATCACAATGCTTCATGACTTTTGTCATAACAATGGTCCATGCCCTGTTCATCAACAGTCTCTGTGACATTTTTAACCACAATGCTCCATGAAATTTTCATCACAATGCTCTTTGACCCTTGTCATCACAATGCTCCATGCGCTTGGCAGCACAGTGCTCCATGACACATGTCATCACAGTGCACCATGTGCTTGTCATCACAGTGCTCCTCAATCTTGTCATCACAATGCTCCATAAAATTTGTCATCACAATGCTCCATGCACTTCTCATCAAAATGCTGTCTCACGACTGATATCACAATGCTACATCACTATTTGTCACAATACTCCGTCACTCCTGTCATCAGAATGCTACATGCACTTATCATCACAATGTTCGATGACCCCTGACATCACAATGTTCCATAACACCTGTCATCAAAATGTTCCATGACACTTTTCATCAAATTGCTCAAAGACCCTGTCATCAGAATGTTCCCTGCCTTTCTCATCACAATGCACAACGCCCTTGCCATCAAAATGCTCCATGACCTTTGTCATCACAAAGATCCATGACCCTTGGCATCACAATGCTCCATGTCATTGTCATCATAATGCTCCATGCACGCTCTCATCACATTGCTCCATGCCTTTGTCTTCACAAAGCTCCATGACACATGTCATCAGAATGCTCCATGGCCTTCTCATCACAATGATCCATGCCCTTGCCATCACAATGCTCCATTACCACTGTCATAACAATGTTCCATGACCCCTGCCATCACAATGTTCCATGGCCTTTTCATCACAAATCTCCATGACCCTTCTCATCACAATGCTCCAAGAACCCTGTAATCACAATAGTCTATGACCCTTTTCATCTCAATGATCCATGAACCCTGTCATCACAATGCACCATGCCCATCATCATAATGCTTCATGCTATTGTCATCACAGTGAAATCAAAATGCTCCATGACCTCTGTCATAACAATGCTCCAAACCCTTGTGATCACAATATTCCATAACACTTGTCATCACAATGCCCCATGACGCTCGTCATCACAATTATCAATGGTCTTCTCATCACAGTGCTCCATGACCATTGTCATCACAATGCTCAATACACTTGTCATCAAAATGCTCCCTGACACTTGTTGTCTGTATGCTCCTTGAACCCTCTCATGACAAGGCTCCATGCCTATTTCATCACAATGATCCATGCCATTTTCATCACAATGCTCCAAGACCCATGTAATCACAATGCTCCATGCCCTTGTCATCACAAAGCTCGATGACTCATGCCATCAGAATGCTCCTTGGTCTTCTCCTCACAATGCTCCATGCCCTTGTCATCACAATGTTCCAAGACCCTTTTCATCAATATGCTCCATGAGAATTGTCATCACAAGGCTCCATGGTTTTGTCATCACAATGCTCAAGGAACTTGTCATCACAATGCTTCACGACCTTGTCATGAAAATTCTCAATGGCCATTGTCATCATAATGCTCCAAGCCATAGTCATCACGATGCTCCATTATATTTGTCATCACAATTCTCCATTTCATTTGGCATCACAATACTCCCTGCCATTGTCATCGCAATGGACCATGACATATATCATCACAATGCTCCCTGACACATGTCTTCACAATACACCATGACCTTCTCTACACAATGATCCATGCCCTTGTCATCACAATGCACCATGTCCACTGTCATCACAATAGTCTATGAATCTTGTCAGACAAATGCTCCATGCTCCTGTCATCACAATGCTCCATGACCTTGTCATCACAATGCTCCATGAATTGTCATCACAATCCTCCATGACCCATGACACATGTATCACAGTGTTCCATGCCCTAGTCATCACAATGCTCCTAGACCCCTGTAATCACAATGCTCCATGCCCCTTTTCATCAGAATGCTCCATGAGACTTGTCATGACAAGTCTCCATGGTCTTCTTATCACAGTGCTCCTGGACCTTGTCATCACCACGCTCCATTCCCTTCTCATCAAAATTCTCCATGACCCCTGTCATCACAATAATCCATGAATATTTTCAGCCCAATGCTCCAAGACCTATTCATCACAATGCTCCATGGCCAATATCATCACAATGCTCCATGACCTCTGTCATCACAACACTCCATGACACCAGACAACACAATGATCCGCGACTCTTGTCATCACAATGCTCCATTCCATTGTCATCACAATGCTCCATGACAACTGTCATCACAACACTCCATGAACGTTTTCAGACCAGTGCTCCATGACCCTTGTCATCACAATGATCCATGCCCTTGTCATCCCAATGCAACATGACCCCTGTATTCACAATGCTCCATGACACATGTCATCACAATGCTCCATGCCTTTGTCAGCAAAATGCTACATGACCTTGTCATTACAATGCTCTATGCGCTTGTCATCACAATACTCCATTTCCATTGTCATCACAATCCTCCATGAAACTTGGGATCACATTGCTTCATGCCCTTGTCCTCACAATACTCCATGCTCTTTTCATCACAATGCTCCATGACCTTTGTCATCACAATTCTCAATACACTTGTCATCACAAGGCTCCCTGACACTTGCCATCAGTATGCTCCTTGAACCCTGTCAGGCAAAGTCTCCATGCCTTTTTCATCACAATGCCCCATGCCGTTTTCATCACAATGATCCATGCCATTGTCATCAAAATACTCCACAAGCTTGTCATCAGAATGCTCCATGACTGTTGTCATTACATTTCTCCATGCACTTGTCAGCACAATGCTCCCTGACCCTTGTCATCACAGTGCTCCAAGCCATTGTCATCACAATGCTCCATTACCTTTGCCATCAGAATGCTCCATGACACTTGGCATCCCAATGCTCCATGCCATTGTCATCACATTGGGCCATTATATATGTCATCACAATGCTCCCTGACACCTGTCTTCACAATACTGCATGACCTGGCCATCACAATGCTCCATGCCCTTGTCATCACAATGTGCCATTCCAACTGTCATCGCAATAATCCATGAAACTTTTTAGACCAATGCTCCTTGCCTGGTCATCACAGTGCTCCATGCCCTTGTTATCACATTGCTCCATGACCCCTGCCATCACAATGCTCTGTGACTCCAGTCCTCACAATGCTTCATGACCTTTGTCACCACAATGGTCCATGCACTCGTCATCATCAGTCTCTGTGAGCATTTTAAACAAAATGATCCATGAACTTTTCATCACAATGCTCTTTGACCCTTGTCATCACAATGCTCTATGCCTTTCTCAACACAATGCTCCATGACAATTGTCATCACCATGCTCCATGCGCTTGTCAGCACAATGCTCCATGACACATGAAATCACAATCTCCATGACCCTTGTCATCACAATGCTCCATGCGCTTGTCAGCACAATGCTCCATGACACATGTCATCACAATGCTCCATGACCCCTGAGATCACAATGCTCCGTGACTCCAGTCCTCACAATGCTTCATAACGTTTGTCATCAAATTGGTCCATGCCCGTGTCATCACAAGTCTCTGTGACCTTTGTATCCAGAATGATCCATGAACATTTCATCACAATTCTCTGTGACACTTGTCATAACAATGCTCCATTTCTTTGTCAGAACAATGCTCCATGACCATTGTCTTCACAATGTGCCACAAGCATTTCATCACAACGGTCCAAAACCTTGTCATTGCAATGCTCCATAAACATTGTAATCACAATGCTCCATGAACTTCTCATCAAAATGCTCTCTCACCAGAGATATCACAGTGTTCCATCAGTAGTCATCACAATACTCCCTCAGCCCTGTAATCACAATGTTCCATGACCCTTTCATCACACTGCTACATCCCCTTATCATCACAATGTTCCATGACCCCTGACATCACAATGTTCCATAATCCCTGTCATCAAAATGCTCCATGATCCTTTTCATCCCAAAGCTCCAAGACCCCTGATATCACAATGTTCTATAACCCCTGCCATCAAAATATTCCATTACACTTTTCATCAAATTGCTGCATGACACGGTCATCAAAATGCTCCCTGCCCTTCTCATCACAATGCCCCATGCACTAGTCATCAAAATGCTCCATGACTTTTCATCCAAACGCTCCATGACCCTTGGCATCACAATGCTCCATGTCATTGTCATCACAATGCTCCATGAACTCTCTCATCAAATTGCTCAATGCCCTTGTCATCACAAAGCTCCATGACACTTGTCATCACAATGCTCGATGCCCTTCTCATCACAATGCTCCATGCCCTTGTCATTACAATCCTGCATGACCCATGTATCATAGTGTTCCGTACACTAGTCATCACAAAGCTCCATGCCCACTCTCATCACAATACTCCATGAAACATTTCAGACCAATATTCCATGCCCTTCTCATCACAATGCTCCATTACCTCTGTCATAACAATGCATCATGACCCCTGCCATCACAATGTTCCACGGCCTAGTCATCACAAGGTTCCATAACACTTGTCATCACAATGCTGAAGACCCCTGTAATCACAATGCTCCATTCCCATGTCATCAAAATGTTCCATGACGCATGTCATCAGAATGTTCCATGGCTTTCTCATGACAATGCTCCATGCCCTTGTCATCACAATGCCACAAGACCCCTGTAAACACAATGTTCCATGTCCATTTTCATGTCAACCCTCCATGAACCCGGTCATCACAATGCACCATGCCCATCATCATAATGCTTCAGGCTATTGTCATCACAATGAAATGAATATTCTCCATGACCTTTGTCATCATAATGCTCCAAATCCTTGTGATCACAATGTTCCAAAACCCTTATCATCAAAACACCCAACGACGCTCATCATCACAATTATCCATGGTCTTCTCATAACAATCCTCCATGATCTTTCTCATTACAATGCTCAATACACTTGTCATCACAATGCTCCCTGACACTTGTCGTCAGTATGCTCCTTGAACCCTGTCATGACAAGGCTCCATGTCTTTTTCATCACAATAATACATGCCCTTTTCATCACAATGCTCCAAGATCACTGTAATCACAATGCTCCATGCCCTTGTCATCAAAAAGCTCCTTGACGCATGTCATCAGAATGCTTCATGGCCTTCTCATCACAATGCTCCATGCCCTTGTCATCACAATGCTCCAAGACCCCTGTAATCACAATGTTCCATGCCCCTTTTCATCAGAATGCTCCATGAAACTTGTCATCACAAGTCTCCATGGTCTTCTCATCACAATGCTCCAGGACCTTTTCATCACCATGCTCCATTCCCTTGTCATCACAGTTCTCCATGACCCCTGTCATCACAATAATCCATGAGCATTTTCAGCCCAATGCTCCACGACCTACTCATCACAATGCTCCATGGCCAATATCAACACAATGCTCCATGACCCCTGTCATCACAACACTCCATGAACATTTTCAGCCAAGTGCTCCATGACCCTTGTCATCACAATGATCCATGCCCTTGTCATCTGAATGCTCCATGACCCGTGTATTCACAATGCTCCGTGACACTTGTCATCATAGTGCTCCATGACACATGTCATCACAATGCTCCATGCCTTTGTCAGCAAAATGCTACATGACCTTGTCATTACAAAGCTCTATGCACTTCTCATCACAATACTCTATTTCCATTGTCATCACAATCCTCCATGAACCTTGGGATCACATTGCTTCATGCCCTTGTCATCACAATGCTCCATGCTCCTTGAAATCAAAATGATCCATGACCTCTGTCATCACAATGCTCCAAACCCTTGTGATCTTAGTGTCCCATAAATCTTGTCATCACAACGCTCCATGATGCCTGTCATCACAATATTTCATGCCCTTTTCATCACAATGCTCCATGATCTTTGTCATCACAATTCTCAATACACTTGTCATCACAATGCTTCCTGACACTTGTCATCAGAATGCTCCTTGATCCATGTCACGAAAAGGCTCCATGCCTTTTTCATCACAATCCCCCATGCCGTTTTCATCACAATGCTCCATGCCATTGTCATCAAAATACTCCAAAATCTTGTCTTCATTATGCTCCATGACACTTGTCATCACAATTCTCCATGCACTTTTCAGCACATTGCTCCCTGACCCTTGTCATCACAATGCTCCAAGCCACTGTCATCACAATGCTCCATTACCTTTCTCATCAGAATCCTCCATGACACTTGGCATCACAGTGCTGCATGCCATTGTCATCACAATGGGCCATTACATATGTCATCACAATGCTCCCTGACACCTCTCTTCACAATACTGCATGACCTGGTCATCACAATGCTCCATGTCCTTGTCATCACAATGCACCATTCCAACTGTCATCACAATAATCCATGAAACATATTAGACCAATGTTCCATGCCCTTGTCATCACAATGCTCCATGATCTTGTTATCACAATTCTCCATGAACCGTCATCACAATGCTCTGTGACTCCAATCATCACAATGCTTCATGACGTTTGTCATCACAATGGTCCCTGCCCTCGTCATCAACAGTCTCTGTGACCTTTTTAACCACAATGCTCCATGAACTTTTCATCACAATGCTCTTTGACCCTTTTCATCACAATGCTCCATGCGCTTGGCAGCACAATGCTCCATGACACAGGTCATCATAATGCACCATGTGCTTGTCATCACAGTGCTCCACAATCTTGTCATCACAATGCTCCATAAAATTTGTCATCACAATGCTCCATGCACTTCTCATCAAAATGCTCTCTCACCACCGATATCACAATGCTCCATCACTATTTGTCACAATACTCCGTCACTCCTGTCATCACAATGCTACATGCACTTATCATCACAATGTTCGATGACCCCTGACATCACAATGCTACATGCAATTATCATCACAGTGTTCGATGACCCCTGACATCACAATGTTCCATAACACCTGTCATCAAAATGTTCCATGACACTTTTCATCAAATTGCTCCATGACCCTGTCAGCAGAATGCTCCCTGCCCTTCTCGTCACAAAGCACAACGTCCTTGCCATCAAAATGCTCCATGACCTTTGTCATCACAAAGATCCATGAAACTTGGCATCACAATGCTCCATGTCATTGTCATCACAGTGCTCCATGAACGCTCTCATCATATTGCTCCATGCGCTTTTCTTCACAAAGCTGCATGATACAGGTCATCAGAATGCTCCATGGCCTTCTCATCACAATGCTCGATGCCGTTGCCACCACAATGCTCCACTAACCCTCTCATAACAATGCTCCATGACCCCTGCCATCACGATGTTCCATGGCCTTGTCATCACAAAGCTCCATGACCCTTCTCATCACAATGCTCTAAGAACCCTGTAATCACAATGCTCTATGTCCCTTTTTATTACAATGATCCATGAACCCTGTCATCACAATGCACCGTGCCCATCATCATAATGCTTCATGCTATTGTCATCACAATGAAATCAAATTGCTCCATGACCTCTGTCATAACAATGCTCCAAACCCTTGTGATCACAATATTCCATAACACTTGTCATCACAATGCCCCATGACGCTCGTCATCACAATTATCAATGGTCTTCTCATCACAATGCTCCATGACCTTTGTCATCACAATGCTCAATACACTTGTCATCAAAATGCTCCCTGACACTTGTTGTCTGTATGCTCCTTGAACCCTGTCATGACAAGGCTCCATGCCTTTTTCATCACAATGATCCATGTTTTTTTCATTATTATGGTCCAAGACCCATGTAATCACAATGCTCCATGCCCTTGTCATCAAAAAACTCAACGACGCATGCCATCAGAATGCTCCTTGGAATTCTCCTCACAATGCTCCATGCCCTTGTCATCAAAATGTTCCAAGACCCCTGTAATCACAATGCACCATACCCCTTTTCATCAGTATGCTCCATGAGATTTGTCATCACAAGGCTCCATGGATTTGTCATCACAGTGCTGCAGGACCTTGTCAACACAATGCTTCTCGACCTTGTCATGAAAATTTTCAATGGCCCTTGTCATCATAATGCTCCAAGCCCTAATCATCACAAAGCTTCTTTATATTTGTCATCACAATTCTCCATTACATTTGGCATCACAATGCTGCATGCCATTGTCATCGCAATGGACCATGACATATGTCATCACAGTGCTCCCTGACACATTTCTTCACAATAATCCATGACTTCCTCATCACAATGCTCCATGCCCTTTTCATCACAATTCACCATGCCCACTGTCATAAAAATAATCCATAAAAATTGTCAGACCAATGCTCCATGCCCCTATCATCACAATGCTCCATGTCCTTGTCATCAAAATGCTCCATGAACCCTGTCATCACAATGCTCCGTGACTCCAGTTATCACAATGTTTCATAAAGTCTGTCATCACAACGTTCCATGCCCGCGTCATCTCAAGGCTTTGTGACCTTTGTAACCACAATGCTCCATGAACTTTTCATCACAATTCTCTGTGATTTTTGTCATCACAATGCTCCATGTCTTTGTCAGAACAATGCTCAATGACCATTGTCATCACAATGCTCCATGAACCCTCTCATAACATTGCTCAATGCCCTTGTCATCACAAAGCTCCATGACACTTGTCATCACAATGCTCGATGCCCTTCTCATCGCAATGCTCCATGCCCTTGTCATTACAATCCTGCATGACCCATGTATCATAGTGTTCCGTACCCTTGTCATCACAATGCTCCATGCCCACTCTCATCACAATAATCCATGAAACATTTCAGACCAATGTTCCATGCCCTTCTCATCACATTGCTCCATTACCTCTGTCATAACAATGCACCATGACCACTGCCATCACAATGTTCCACGTCCTAGTCATCACAAGGTTCCATGACACTTGTCATCACAATGCTGAAGGCCCCTGTAATCACAATGCTCCTTGCCCTTGTCATCACAAAGCTCCATGACGCATGTCATCAGAAATTTAAATGGCCTTCTCATCACAATGCTCCATGCCCTTGTCATCACAAAGCTCCAAGACCTTTGTAAACACAATGCTCCATGCCCCTTTTCATCTCAATGCTCCATGAACCCTGCCATCACAATGCACCATGCCCATCATCATAATGCTTCAGGCTATTGTCATCACAATGAAATCAATATTCTCCATGACCTCTGTCATCATAATGCTCCAAACTCTTGTGATCACAATGTTCCATAACACTTATCATCACAACACCCCATGACGCTCATCATCACAATTATCCATGGTCTTCTCTTCACAATGCTCCATGATCTTTCTCATCACAATGCTCAATACACTTGTCATCACAATGCTCCCTGACACTTGTCGTCAGTATGCTCCTTGAACCCTGTCATGACAAGGCTCCATGCCTTTGTCATCACAATAATCCATGCCCTTTTCATCACAATGCTCCAAGATCCCTGTAATCACAATGATCCATGACCGTGTCATCAAAAAGCTCCATGACGGATGTCATCAGAATGCTTCATGGCCTTCTCATCATAATGCTCCATGCCCTTGTCATCACAAGGCTCCAAGACCCATGTAATCACAATGCTCCATGTCCCTTTTCATGAGAATGCTCCATGAGACTTGTCATCACAAGTCTCTATGGTCTACTCCTCACAATGCTCCAGGACCTTGTCATCACCATGCTCCATTCCCTTGTCATCACAATGCTCCATGACCCCTGTCATCACAATAGTCCATGAACTTCAGCCCAATACTCCACGACCTACTCATCACAATGCTCCATGGCCAAAATCTTCACAATGCTCCATGACCACTGTTATCACAACACTCCATGACAACTGACAACAAAATGATCTGGGACTCTTGTCATCACAATGATCCATTCCCTAGTCATCACAATGCTCCATGACACCTGTCATCACAACACTCCATGAACATTTTCAGCCCAGTGCTCCATGACCCTTGTCATCACAATGATCCATGCCCTTGTCATCCCAATGCTCCATGACCCATGTATTCACAATGATCCTTAACGCTTGTCATCACAGTGCTCCATGACACATGTCATCACAATGCTCTGTGACTCCAGTCATCACAATGCTTCATGACCTTTGTCAGCACAATGGGCCATGCTCTCATCATCATCACTCTCTGTGAGCATTTTAACCAAAATGATCCATGAAATTTTCATCACAGTGCTCTTTGACACTTGTCATCACAATGCTCTATGACTTTCGCAGCACAATGCTCCATGTCCCTTGTCATCACAATGCTCCATGCGCTTGTCAGCACAATGCTCCATGACACATGTCATCACAATGCTTCATGACCCCTGTCATCACAATCCTCCGTGACTCCAGTCATCACAAAGCTTCATAACGTTTGTCATCACAATGATCCATGCCCGTGTCATCACAAGGTCCTGTGACTTTTGTAACCACAATGCTCCATGAACTGTTCATCACAATTCACAGTGACCCTTGTCATCACAATGCTCCATGTCTTTGTCAGAACAATGATCCATGACCATTGTCTTCACAATGTGCCACGCGCATTTCATCACAACGGTCCACAAACTTGTCATTGCAATGCTCCATAAACCTTGTAATCACAATGGTCCATGCACTTCTCATCAAAATGCTCTCTCACCAGAGATATCACAGTGTTCCATGACTAGTCATCACAATACACCCTCAGCCCTGTAATCACAATGTTCCATGACCCTGTCATCACACTGCTACATCCCCTTATCATCACAATGTTCCATGACACCTGTTATCAAAATGCTCCAGGACCCTTTTCATCCGAAAGCTCCAAGACCCCTGACATCAAAATGTTCTATAAGCCCTGCCATCAAAATATTCCATTACATTATTCATCAAATTGCAGCATGACACGGTCATCAAAATTCTCCCTGCCCTTCTCATCACAATGCACCATGCCGTTGTCATCAAAATGCTCCAGGACTTGTCATCACAAAGCTCCATGACCCTTGGCATCACAATGCTCCATGTCATTGTCATCACAATGCTCCATGAACCCTCTCATAACATTGCTCAATGCCCTTGTCATCACAAATTTCCATGACACTTCTCATCACAATGCTCGATGCCCTTCTCATCACAATGCTCCATGCCCTTGTCATTAAAATCTAGCATGACACATGTATCATAGTGTTCCATACCCTTCTCATCACAATGCTCCATGCCCACTCTCATCACAATAATCCATGAAACATTTCAGACCAAAGTTCCATGCCCTTCTCATCACAATGATCCATAACGCCTGTAAACACAATCCTCCATGCCCCTTTTCATCTCAATGCTCCATGAACCCTGTCATCACAATACACCATGCCAATCATCATAATGCTTCAGGCTATTATCATCACAATGAAATCAATATTCTCCATGACCTCTGTCATCATAATGCTCCAAATCCTTGTGATCACAATGTTCCATAACACTTATCATCACAACACACCATGACGCTCATCATCACAATTATCCATGGTCTTCTCATCACAATGCTCCCTGACACTTGTCGTCAGTATGCTCCTTGAACCCTGTCATGACAAGGCTCCATGCCTTTGTCATCACAATAATCCATGCCCTTTTCATCACAATGCTCCAAGATCCCTGTAATCAAAATGCTACATGCCCTTGTCATCAAAAAGCTCCATGACGCATGTCATCAGAATGCTTAATGATCTTCTCATCACAATGCTCCATGCCCTAGTCTCCACAATGCTCCAAGGGCCCTGTAATCACAATGATCCATGCCCCTTTTCATCAGAATGCTCCATGAGACTTGTCATCACAAGTCTCCATGGTCTTCTCATCACAATGATCCAGGACCTTGTCATCACCATGCTCCATTCCCTTGTCATCACAATGCTCCATGACCCCTGTCATCACAATAATCCATGAACATTTTCAGCCCAATGCTCGACGACCTACTCATCACAATGCTCCATGGCCAATATCATCACAATGCTCCATGACCACTGTCATCAAAACACTCCATGACTCCTGACAACACAATGATCCGGGACTCTTGTCATCACAATGATCCATTCGCTGCTCATCACTATTCTCCATGACCCCTGTCATCAGAACACTCCATGAACATTTTCAGCCCAATGCGCCATGACCCTTGTCATCACAGTGATCCATGCCCTTGTCATCCCAATGCTCCATGACCCCTGTATTCACAATGCTCCGTGACGCTTGTCATCACAGTGCTCCATGACACCTGTCATCACAATGCTCCATGCCTTTGTCAGCAAAATGCTACATGACCTTGTCATTACAATGCTCTATGCGCTTGTCATCACAATACTCCATTTCCATTGTCATCACAATCCTCCATGAACCTTGGGATCACATTGCTTCATTCCCTTGTCATCACAATGCTCCATGATCCTTGAAATCAAAATGATCCATGACCTCTGTCATCACAATGCTCCAAACCCTTGTGATCAAAATTTTCCATAACACTTGTCATCACAACGCTCCATGATGCCTGTCATCACAATACTCCATGCCCTTTTCATCACAATGCTCTATGACCCTTGTCATCACAATGCTCCATGTGCTTGTCAGCACAATGCTCCATGACACATGTCATCACATTGCACCATGCGCTTGTCATCACAGTGCTCTACAATCTTGTCATCACAATGGTCCATGCACTTCTCATCAAAATGCTCTCTCACCACTGATATCACAATGCTACATCACAATTTGTCACAATACTCCCTCACGCCTAACATCACAATGTCCCATGACTCCTGTCATTACATTGGTACATGCACTTATCATCACAATGTTCGATAAACCCTGACATCACAATGTTCCATAACACCTGTCATCAAAATGTTCCATGACACTTTTCATCAAATTGCTCCATGACCCTGTCATCACAATTCTCCCTGACATTCTAATCAAAATGCACAACGCCCTTGCCATCAAAATGCTCCATGACATTTGTAATCACAATGATCCATGACCCTTTGCATCACAATGCTCCATATAATTGTCATCACAATGCTCCATGAACGCTCTCATCACATTGCTCCATGCCCTTGTCTTCACAAAGCTCCATGACACATGTCATCAGAATGTTCCATGGCCTTCTCATCACAATGGTTAATGCCCTTGCCGTCAGAATGCACCATTACCACTGTCATAACAATGCTCCAAGACCTGTGCCCTCACGATGTTCCATGGCCTTGTCATCAGAAGGCTCCATGACCATTCTCATCACAACAATCCACGAACCCTGTAATCACAATGTTCCATGCACCTTTTCATCTCAATGATCCATGAACCCTGTCATCACAATGCACCATGCCCATCATCATAATGCTTCATGCTATTGTCATCACAATGAAATCAAAATGCTCCATGACCTCTGTCATAACAATGCTCCAAACCCTTGTGATCACCATATTCCATATCACTTGTCATCACAATGCCCCATGTCTCTCGTCATCACAATTGTCCATGGTCTTATAATCACAATGCTCCAAGACCCATGTAATCACAATGCTCCATGCCCTTGGCTTCACAAAGCTCAATGACACATGCCATCAGAATGCTCCTTGGTCTTCTCCTCACAATGTTCCATGCCCTTGTCATCACAAAGTTCCATGAGCCCTGTAATCACAATGCTCCATGCCCCTTTTCATCAGTATGCTCCATGAGACATGTCATCACAAGGCTCCATAGATTTGTCATCACAATGCACCATTCCCTTGTCATCAAAATGCTCCATGAATTGTCATCACAAAGCTCCATGACACTTGGCATCACAATGCTCCATGTCATTGTCATCACAATGCTCCATGAATCCTCTCATCACATTGCTCCATGCCCTTGTCATCACAAAGCTCCATGACACTTGTGATCACAATGCCCGATGCGCTTCTCATCACAATGATCCATGCCCTAGTCATTAAAATCCTGCATGACCCATATATCACAGTGTTTCGTGCCCTTGTCATCACAATGCTCCATGCCCACTCTCATCACAATAATCCATGAAACATTTCAGACCAATAATCCATGCCCTTCTCATCACAATGCTCCATTACACCTGTCATAACAATGCTCCATGACCCCTGCCATCACAGTGTTCCACGGCCTTGTCATCACAAGGCTCCATGTCCCCTGTCATCACAATACTCCATGAACATTTTCAGCCCAGTGCTCCTTGACACTTGTCATCACAATGATCCATGCCCTTGTCATCCCAATGCTCCATGACCCATGTTATCACAATGCTCCATGCCTTTGTCAGCAAAATGCTACATGACCTTGTCATTACAATGCTCTATGCGCTTGTCATCACAATACTCCATTTCCATTGTCATCACAATCCTCCATGAACCTTGGGATCACATTGCTTCATGCCCTTGTCATCACAATGCTCCATGTTCCTTGATATCAAAATGATCCATGACCTCTGTCATCACAATGTTCCAAACCCTTGTGATCACAGTGTCCCATAACACTTGTCATAACAGTGCTCCATGATCTTTGTCATCACAATTCTCAATACAATTGTCATCACAATGCTTCCTGACACTTGTCATCAGAATGCTCCTTGAACCATGTCACGAAAAGTCTCCATGCCTTTTTAATCACAATGCCCCATGCCATTTTCATCACAATGCTCCATGCCATTGTCATCAAACTACTCCACAATCTTGTCATCAGAATATTCCATGACCCTTGTCATCACAATTCTCCATGCACTTGTCAGCAAATGCTCCCTGACCCTTTTCATCACAATGCTCCAAGCCATTGTCATCACAATGCTCCATTACCTTTGTCATCAGAATCCTCCATGACACTTGGCATCCCAATGCTCCATGCCATTGTCATCACAATGGGCCACTAGATATGTCATCACAATGCTCCCTGACACCTCTCTTCACAATACAGCATGACCTGGTCATCACAATGCTCCATGTCTTTGTCATCACAATGCGCCATTCCAACTGTCATCACAGTAAACCTTTAAACATATTAGACCAATATTCCATGCCCTTTTCATCACAATGCTCCATGCTCTTGTTATCACAATTCTGCATGAACACTGTCATCACAATGCTCTCTGACTCCAGTCATCAAAATGCTTCATGATCTTTGTCATCACAGTCGTCCATGCCCTCGTCATCAACAATCTCTGTGACCTTTTTAACCACAATGCCCCATGAACTTTTCATCACAATGCTCTTTTACCCTTGTCATCACAATGCTCCATGCGCTTGTCAGCACAAATATCCATGACCATTGGCATCACAATGTTCCATGTCATTGTCATCACAATGCTCCATGAATGCTCTCATCACATTGCTCCATGCACTTATCTTCACAAAGCTCCATGACACATGTCATCAGAATGCTCCATGGCTTTCTCATCACAATGCTCCATGTCGTTGCCACCACAATGCTCCACTACCACTGTCATAACAATGCTCCATGACCACTGCCATCAGGATGTTCCATGGCTTTCTCAGCACAATGCTCCATGCACTTGTCATCACAATGCAACAAGACCCCTGTAATCACAAAGCTCCATGCCCTTGTCATCAAAAAGCTCCATGACGCATGTCATCAGAATTCTCCATGGCATTCTCCTCACAATGTTCCATGCCCTTGTCATCACAATGCTCCATGACTCCTGTAATCACAATGCTCCATGCCCATTTTCATCAGAATGCTCCATGAGTCTTGTCATCACAAGTCTCCATGGTCTTCTCATCACAATGCTCCAGGACCTTGTCATCACCATGCTCCATTCCCTTGTCATCACAATGCTCCATGACCCGAGTCATCACAACACTCCATGAACATTTTCAGCCCAGTGCTCCATGACCCTTGTCATCACAATGATCCATGCCCTTGTCATCCCAATGCTCCATGACCCCTGTATTCACAATGCTCCGTGACACTTGTCATCAGAGTGCTCCATGACACATGTCATCACAATGCTCCATGCCTTTGACAGCAAAATGCTACATGACCTTGTCATTACAATGCTCTATGCAATTATCATCACAATACTCCATTTCCATTGTCATCACAATCCTCCATGAACCTTGGGATCACATTGCTTCATGCCCTTTTCATCACAATGCTCCATGCTCCTTGAAATCAAAATGATCCATGACCTCTGTCATCACAATGCTCCAAACCCTTGTGATCACAATGTTCCATAACACTTGTCATCACAACGCTCCATGTTGCCTGTCATCACAATACTCCATGCTCTTTTCATCACAATGCTCCATGACCTTTGTCATCACAATTATCAATACACTTGTCATCATAATGCTCCCTGACACTTGTCATCAGAATGCTCCTTGAACCCTGTCACGAAAAGGCTCCATGCCTTTTTAATCACAATGCCCCATGCCATTTTCATAAAAATGAACCATGCCATTTTCATCAAAATACTCCAGAAGCTTGTCATCAGAATGCTCCATGACCCTTGTTATCACAATTCTCCATGCACTTGTCAGCACAATGCTCCCTGACCCTTGTCATCACAATCCTCCAAGCCATTGTCATCACAATGCTCCATTACCTTTGTCATCAGAATCCTTCATCACACTTGGCATCACAATGCTCCATGCCATTGCCATCACAAAGGGCCATTACATATGTCATCACAATGCTCCCTGACACCTGTCTTCACAATAATGCATGACCTGGTCATCACAATGCTCCATGCCCTTGTCATCACAATGCACCATTACAACTGTCATCGCAATAATCCAGGAAACTTATTAGACCAATGTTCCATGCTCTTGTCATCACAATGCTCCATGCCCTTGTTATAATAATGCTCCATGACCCCTGTCATCACAATGCTCCGTGACTCCAGTCATCACAATGCTTCATGACCTTTGTCATCACAATGGTCCATGCCCTCGTCATCAACAGTCTCTGTGACCTTTTTAACCACAATGCTCCATGAACTTTTCATCACAATGCTCTTTGACCCATGTCATCACAATGCTCCATGCGCTTGTCAGCACAATGCTCCATGACACATGTCATCACAATGCTCCATGCGCTTGTCAGCACAAATGTCCTTGACCAATGTCATCACAATGCACCATGCGCTTGTCATCACAGTGCTCCACAATCTTGTCATCACAATGCTCCTTAAAATTTGTCATCACAATGCTCCACGCACTTCTCATCAAAATGCTCTCTCACCACTGATATCACAATGCTACATCACTATTTGTCACAATACTCCCTCACCCCTGTCATCACAATGTTCCAAGACTCCTGTCATCACAATGCTACATGCCCTTTTCATCACAATGCTCCATGACCTTTGTCATCACAATTCTCAATACACTTGTCATCACATTGCTCCCTGACACCTCTCTTCACAATACTGCATGACTTGGTCATCACAATGCTCCATGCCATAGTCATCACAATGTGCCATTCCAACTGTCTTCACAATAATCCATGAAACTTATTAGACCAATGCTCCATGCCCTTGTCATCAAAATACTCCATGCCCTTATTATCTCAATGTTCCAAGACCCCTGTAATCAGAATGCTCCATGCCCCTTTTCATCAGTATGCTCCATGAGACTTGTCTTCACAAGGCTCCATGGTTTTCTCACAAAAAACTGCAGGACATAGTCATCACAATGCTTCACGACCTTGTCATGAAAATTCTCAATGGCCATTATCATCATAATGCTGCCAGCCCTAATCATCACAATGCTCCATTATATTTGCCATCACAATCCTCCATTACATTTGGCATCACAATGCTCCCTGCCTTGGTCATCGCAATGGACCATGACATATGTCATCACAATGCTCCCTGACACCTGTCTTCACAATATTCCATGACCTTCTCATCACAATGCTCCATGCCCTTGTCATCACAATGCACCGTGCCCACTGTCATCACAATAATCCATGAAAATTGTCAGACCAAAGTTCCATGCCCCTATCCTCACAATGCACCATGCCCTTGTCATCACAATGCTCCATGAACCCAGTCATCACAATGCTCCATGACTCCAGTTATCACAATGTTTCATAAAGTTTGTCATCACAACGTTCCATGCCCGCCTCATCACAAGGCTTTGTGACCTTTGTAACCACAATGCTCCATGAACTTTTCATCACAATTCACAGTGATCTTTGTCATCAGAATGCTCCATGTCTTTGTCAGAACAATGCTCCATGACCATTGTCATCACAATGTTCCACGCACATTTCATCACAACGGTCCACAAACTTGTCATTGCAATGCTCCATAAACCTTGTAATCACAATGGTCCATGCACTTCTCATCAAAATGCTCTCTCACCAGAGATATCACAGTGTTCCATGACTAGTCATCACAATACACCCTCACCCCTGTAATCACAATGTACCATGACCCTGTCATCACACTGCTACATCCCCTTATCATCACAATGTTCCATGATACCTGACATCACAATGTTCCATAACCCCGTCATCAAAATGCTCCATGATCCTTTTCATCCCAAAGCTCCAAGACCCTTGACATCACAATGTTCTATAACACCTGCCATCAAAATATTCCATTACACTTTTCATCAAATTGCTGCATGGCCCGGTCATCAAAATGCTCCCTGCACTTCTCATCACAATGCACCATGCCCTTGTCATCAAAATGCTCCATGACTTGTCATCACAAATCTCCATGACTTTTGGCATCACAATGCTCCATGTCATTGTCATCACAATGCTCCATGAACCCTCTCATAACCTTGCTCAATGCCTTGTCATCACAAAGCTCCATGACACTTGTCATCACAATGCTCGATGCCATTCTCATCACAATGCTCCATGCCCTTGTCATTACAATCCTGCATGACCCATGTATCATAGTGGTCCGCACCCTTGTCATCACAATGCTCCATGCCCACTCTCATCACTATAATCCATGAAACATTTCAGACCCATGTTCCATGCCCTTCTCATCACAATGCTCCATTACCTCTGTCATAACAATGCACCATGACCCCTGCCATCACAATGTTCCACGGCCTAGTCATCACAAGGTTCCATGACACTTGTCATCACAATGCTGAAGGCCCCTGTAATCACAATGCTCCTTGCCCTTGTCATCACAATGCAACATGACGCATGTCATCAGAAAGTTCCATGGCCTTCACATCACAATGCTCCATGCCCATGTCATCACAATGCTCCAAGACCATTGTAAACACAATGCTCCATGCCCATTTTCATCTCAATGCTCCATGAACCCTGCCATCGCAATGCACCATGCCCATCATCATAATTCTTCAGGCTATTGTCATCACAATGAAATCAATATTCTCCATGACCTCTGTCATCATAATGCTCCAAAAACTTGTGATCACAATGTTCCATAACACTTATCATAACAACACCCCATGACCCTCATCATCACAATTATCCATGGTCTTCTCTTCACAATGCTCCATGATCTTTGTCATCACAATGCTCAATACACTTGTCATCATAATGCTCCCTGACACTTGTCATCAGTATTCTCCTTGAACTCTGTCATGACAAGGCTCCTTGCCTTTGTCATCAAAATAATCCATGCCCTTTTCATCACAATGCTCCAAGATCCCTGTAATCACAATGCTCCATGCCCTTGTCATCAAAAAGCTCCATGATGCATGTCATCAGAATGCTTCATGCCCGTCTCATCATAAGGCTCCATGCCCTTGTCAATACAATGCTCCAAGACCCCTGTAATCACAATGCTCCATGCCCCTTTTCATCAGAATGCTCCATGAGACTTGTAATCACAAGACTCCATGGACTTCTCCTCACAATGCTCCAGGAACTTGTCATCACCGTGCTCCATTCCATTGTCATCACAATGATCCATGACCCCTGTCATCACAATAGTCCATGAATATTTTCAGCCCAATGCTCCACGACCTACTCATCACAATGCTCCATGGCAACTATCTTCACAATGCTCCATGACCACTGTTATCACAACACTCCATGACAACTGACAACAAAATGATCTGGGGCCCTTGTCATCACAATGCTCCATTCACTAGTCATCACAATGCTCCATGACCCCTGTCATCACAACACTGCATGAACATTTTCAGCCCAGTGCTCCATGACCCTTGTCATCACAATGATCCATGCCCTTGTCATCCCAATGCTCCATGACCCCTGTATTCACAATGGTCCGTGACGCTTGTCATCACAGTGCTCCAAGACACATGTCATCACAATGCTCCATGCCTTTGTCAGCAAAATGCTACATGACCTTTCCATTACATTGCTCTATGTGCTTGTCATCAAAATACTCCATTTCCATTGTCATCGCAATCCTCCATGAACCTTGGGATCACATTGCTTCATGCTCTTGTCATCAAAATGCTCTCTGCTCCTTGAAATAAAAATGATCCATGACCTCTGTCATCACAATGCTCCAAACCCGTGTGATCACAATGTTCCATAACACTTGTCATCACAACGCTCAATGATGCCTGTCATCACAACACTCCAAACACTTTTCATCACAATGCTCCCTGACCTTTGTCATCACAATTCTCAATACACTTGTCATCACAATGCTTCCTGACACTTGTCATCAGAATGCTCCTTGAACCCTGTCATGAAAAAGCTCCATGACTTTTTCGTCACAAAGCCCCATGCCGTTTTCATCACAATGCTCCATGCCATTGTCATCAAAGTACACCACAAGCTTGTCATCAGAATGTTCCATGACCCTTGTCATCACAAATCTCCATGCAATTGTCAGCACAAAGCTCCCTGACCCTTGTCATCACAATGCTCCATTACCTTTGTCATCGGAATCCTCCATGACACTTGGCATCACAATGCTCCATGCCATTGTCATCACAATGGGCCACTACATATGTCATCACAATGCTCCCTGACACCTCTCTTCACAATATTGCATGACCTGGTCATCACAATGCTCCATGCCCTTGTCATCACAATGCGCCATTCCAACTGTCATCGAAATAATCCATGAAACATATTAGACCAATGTTCCATGCCCTTGTCATCACAATGCTCCATGCTCTTGTTATCACAATTCTCCATGACCCCTGTCGTCACAATGCTCTGTGACTCCAGTCATCACAATGCTTCATGACCTTTGTCATCACAATGGTCCATGCCCAGGTCATCAATTGTCTCTGTGACCTTTTTAACCACAGTGCTCCATGAACTATTCATCACAATGCTCTTTGACACTTGTCATCACAATGCTCTATGCCTTTCTCAGCACAATGCTCCATGACAATTGTCATCACCATGCTCCATGCGCTTGTCAGCACTATGCTCCATGACACATGTCTTCACAATGCACCATGCGCTTGTCATCACAGTGCTCCACAATCTTCTCATCACAATGCTCCTTAACATTTGTCATCACAATGCTCCATGCACTTCTCATCAAAATGCTCTCTCATCACTGATATCACAATGCTACATCACTATTTGTCACAATACTCCGTCACTCCTGTCATCACAATGCTACATGCACTTATCATCACAATGTTCGATGACCCCTGACATCACAATGTTCCATAACACCTGTCATCAAAATGTTCCATGACACTTTTCATCAAATTGCTCCATGACACTGTCATCAGAATGCTCCCTGCCTTTCTCATCTCAATGCACAATGCCCTGGCCATCAAAATGCTCCATGACCTTTGTCATCACAAAGATCCATGACCCTTGGCATCACAATGCTCCATGTCATTGGCATCACTGTGCTCCATGAACGCTCTCATCACATTGCTCCATGCCCTTGTCTTCGCAAAGCTCCATGACACATGTCATCAGAATGCTCCATGGCCTTCTCATAACAATGATCCATGCCCTTGCCATCACAATGCTCCACTACACTTGTCATAACTATGCTCCATGACCCCTGCCATCACGATGTTCCATGGCCTTGTCATCACAAAGCTCCATGACCCTTCTCATCACAATGCTCCAAGAACCCTGTAATCACAATGCTTTATGCCCCTTTTCATCTCAATGATCCATGAACCCAGTCATCAAAATGCACCATGCCAATCATCATAATGCTTCATGCTATTGTCATCACAATGAAATCAAAATGCTCCATGACCTCTGTCATAACAATGCTCCAAACCCTTGTGACCACAATATTCCATAACACTTGTCATCACAAGGCCCCATGACGCTCGTCATCACAAATATCCATGGTCTTCTCATCACAATGCTCCATGACATTTGTCATCACAATGGTCAATACACTTGTCATCAAAATGTTCCCTAACACTTGTTGTCTGTATGCTCCTTGAATCCTGTCATGACAAGGCTCCATGCCTTTTTAATCACAATGATCCATGCCCTTTTCATCACAATGCTCCAAGATCCCTGTAATCACAAAGCTCCATGCCCTTGTCATCAAAAAGCTCCATGACGCATGTCATCAGAATTCTCCATGGCATTCTCCTCACAATGTTCCATGCCCTTGTCATCACAATGCTCCATGACTCCTGTAATCACAATGCTCCTTGCCCCTTTTCATCAGAATGCTCCATGAGTCTTGTCATCACAAGTCTCCATGGTCTTCTCATCACAATGCTCCAGGACCTTGTCATCACCATGCTCCATTCCCTCGTCATCACAATGCTCCATGACCCGAGTCATCACAACACTCCATGAACATTTTCAGCCCAGTGCTCCATGACCCTTGTCATCACAATGATCCATGCCCTTGTCATCCCAATGCTCCATGACAAATGTATTTACAATGCTCCGTGACACTTGTCATCACAGTGCTCCATGACACATGTCATCACAATGCTCCATGCCTTTGTCAGCAAAATGCTACATGACCTTGTCATTACAATGCTCTATGCAATTATCATCACAATACTCCATTTCCATTGTCATCACAATCCTCCATGAACCTTGGGATCACATTGCTTCATGCCTTTGGCATCACAATGCTCCATGCTCCTTGAAATCAAAATGATCCATGACCTCTGTCATCACAATGCTCCAATCACTTGTGATCACAATGTTCCATAACACTTGTCATCACAACGCTCCATGTTGCCTGTCATCACAATACTCCATGCCCTTTTCATCACAATGCTCCAGGACCTTTGTCACCACAATTATCAATACACTTGTCATCATAATGCTCCCTGACACTTGTCATCAGAATGCTCCTTGAACCCTGTCACGAAAAGGCTCCATGCCTTTTTAATCACAATGCCCCATGCCATTTTCATAACAATGATCCATGCCATTTTCATCAAAATACTCCAGAAGCTTGTCATCAGAATGCTCCATGACCCTTGTTATCACAATTCTCCATGCACTTGTCAGCACAATGCTCCCTGACCCTTGTCATCACAATCCTCCAAGCCATTGTCATCACAATGCTCCATTACCTTTGTCATCAGAATCCTCCATCACACTTGGCATCACAATGCTCCATGCCATTGCCATCACAAAGGGCCATTACATATGTCATCACAATGCTCCCTGACACCTGTCTTCACAATAATGCATGACCTGGTCATCACAATGCTCCATGCCCTTGTCATCACAATGCACCATTACAACTGTCATCGCAATAATCCAGGAAACTTATTAGACCAATGTTCCATGCCCTTGTCATCACAATGCTCCATGCCCTTGTTATCACAATGCTCCATGACCCCGTCATCACAATGCTCTGTGACTCCAGTCATCACAATGCTTCATGACCTTTGTCATCACAATGGTCCATGCCCTCGTCATCAACAGTCTCTGTGACCTTTTTAACCACAATGTTCCATGAACTTTTCATCACAATGCTCTTTGACCCCTGTCATCACAATGCTCCATGCGCTTATCAGCACAATGCTCCATGACATATGTCATCACAGTGCTCCATGCGCTTGTCAGCACATATGTCCATGACCCATGTCATCACAATGCACCATGCGCTTGTCATCACAGTGCTCCACAATCTTGTCATCACAATGCTCCTTAAAATTTGTCATCACAATGCTCCACGCACTTCTCATCAAAATGCTCTCTCACCACTGATATCACAATGCTACATCACTATTTGTCACAATACTCCCTCACCCCTGTCATCACAATGTTCCAATTCTCCTGTCATCACAATGCTACATGCCCTTTTCATCAAAATGCTCCATGACCTTTGTCATCACAATTCTCAATACACTTGTCATCACATTGCTCCCTGACACCTCTCTTCACAATACTGCATGACTTGGTCATCACAATGCTCCATGACCTAGTCATCACAATGCGCCATTCCAACTGTCTTCACAATAATCCATGAAACTTATTAGACCAATGCTCCATGCCCTTGTCATCACAATACTCCATGCCCTTGTTATCACAATGTTCCAAGACCCCTGTAATCAGAATGCTCAATGCCCCTTTTCATCAGTATGCTCCATGAGACTTGTCTTCACAAGGCTCCATGGTTTTCTCATAAAAAACTGCAGGACATTGTCATCACAATGCTTCACGACCTTGTCATGAAAATTCTCAATGGCCATTGTCATCATAATGCTGCCAGCAATAATCATCACAATGCTCCATTATATTTGCCATCACAATCCTCCATTACATTTGGCATCACAATGCTCCCTGCCTTTGTCATCGCAATGGACCATGACATATGTCATCACAATGCTCCCTGACACCTGTCTTCACAATACTCCATGACCTTCTCATCACAATGCTCCATGCCCTTGTCATCACAATACACGATGTCCACTGTCATCACAATAATTTATGAAACTTCTCAGAACAATGCTCCATGCTCCTGTCTTCACAATGCTCCATGCCCTTGTTATCACAATGATCCATGACCCCTTTCCTCACAATGCTCCATGACTTCAGTCATCACAATGCTTCATAACGTTTGTCATTACAAGGCTCTGTGTCCTTTGTAACCACATTGCTCCATGAACATTTCATCACAATGCTCCGTGACCCTTGTCATCACAATGCTCCATGTCTTTTTCAGAACAATGCTCCATGACCCTTATCATCACAATGTGCCACGTGCTTTTCGTCACAATGAACCACAACCTTGTCATCGCTGTGCTACAGAAACCTTGTAATAACAATGCTCCATGAACTTCTCATACAAATGCTCTCTCACCTGATATATCACAATGTTCCATCACTAGTTATCACAATGCACCCTCACCCCTGTAATCACAGTGTTCCATGACCCCTGTCATCACAATGCTACATCCCATTATCAGCACAATGTTCCATGACCACTGACATCACAATTTTCCATAACCCCTGTCATCAAAATGCTCCAAGACCCATTTCATCCCAAAGCTCCATGACCCCTGTTATCACAATGTTTTATAACCCCTGTCATCAAAATGTTCCATTACACTTTTCATCAAATTGCTCCATGACCCTGTCATCAAAATGCTCCCTGCCCTTCGCATCACAATGCACCACCACCTTGTCATCAAAATGCTCCATGACCTTTGTCATCACAAAGCTCCATGACCCTTGGCATCACAATGCTCCATGTCATTGTCGTTACAGTGCTCAATGAACAATCTCATCACATTGCTCCATGCCCTTGTCATCACAAAGCTCCATGACACTTGTCATCACAATGCTCGATGCTCTTCCCATCACAATGCTCCATGCCCTTGTCATTACATTACTCCATGACCCATGTATCACAGTGTTCCTTGCCCTTATCATCACAATGCTCCATGCCCACTCACATCACAATAATCCATGAAATAATTCAGACCAATGCTCACTGCCCTTCTCATCAAAATGCTCCATTTCTTCTGTCATAACAATGCTCCATGACCACTGCCATCACAATGTTCCAAGGCCTTGTTATCACAAGGCTCCATGACCCTTGTCATCACAATGTTCCAAGAACCCTGAAACCACAATGCTCCATGCCCTTGTCATCACAGTGCTCCATCCATTTGTCAGCACAATGCTCCCTGACCCTTGTCATCACAATGCTCCAAGCCATTGTCATCACAATGCTCCATTACCTTTGTCATCAGAATCTTCAATGACACTTGGCATCACAATGCTCCATGCCATTGTCATCACAATGGGCCATTACATATGTCATCACAATGCTCCCTGACACCTCTCTTCACAATACAGCATGACCTGGTCATCACAATGCTCCATGCCCTTGTCATCAAAATGCGCCATTCCAACTGTCATCGCAATAATCCATGAAACTTATTAGACCAATGTTCCATGCCCTTGTCATCACAGTGCTCCATGCCCTTATTATCACAATCCTCCATGACCCCTGTCATCACAATGCTCCGTGAATCCAGTCATCACAATGATTCATGACCTTTGTCATCACAATGGTCCATGCCCTCATCATCAACAGTCTCTGTGACCTTTTTAACCACAATATTCCATGAACTTTTCATCACAATGCTCTTTGACACTTGTCATCACAATGCTCTACGCCTTTATCAGCACAATGCTCCATGCCCTTGTCATCACAATGCTCCATGACCCCTGTCATCACAATGCTCTGTGACTCCAGTCATCACAATGCTTCATAACATTTGTCATCACAGTGGTCCATGCCCGCATCATCACAAGGCTCTGTGACCTATTTTACCACAATGCCCAATGAACTTTTCATCACAGTGCTCCGTGACCCTTGTCATCACAGTGCTCCATGCCTTTGTCAGAAAAATGCTCCATGACCCTTGTCATCACTATGTGCCTCGCACTGTTTATCCCAATGGTCCACAAATTTGTCATCACAGTGCTCTATAAACCTTTTAATCAAAATGCTCCATGCCCTTCTCATCACAATGCTCCATTGCCCCTGTCATAACAATGCTCCATGACCCCTGCCATCACAATGTTCCACGGCCTTGTCATCACAAGGCTCCATGACACTTGTCATCACAATGCTCCAAGACCACTGTAATCACAATGCTCCATGTCTCTTTTCATCTCAATGCTCCATGAACCCTGTCATCACAATGCATCATGCCCATCATCATAATGCTTCCGGCTATTGTCAGCACAATGAAATCAAAATTCTCCATGACCTCTGTCATCACAATGCTCCATGCCCTTTTCATCACAATGCTCCATGACCCCTGTCAACACAATGCTCCGTGACTCCAGTCATCACAGTGCTTCATAAAGTTTGTCATCACAGAGGTCCATGCCCGCGTCATCACAAGGCTTTGTGACCTTTGTAACCACAATGTTCCATGAGCTTTTCATCACAATGCTCCATGACTCTTGTCATCACAATGTTCCATGCCTTTGTCAGAACAATGATCCATGACCCTTGTCATCAAAATGTGCCACGCGCTTTTCATCACGACGGTCCACAACCTTGTCATCGATATGCTCCATAAACCTTGTAATCACAATGGTCCATGCACTTCTCATCAAAATGCTCTCTCACCAGAGATATCACAGTGTTCCATGAATAGTCATCACAATACACCCTCACCCCTGTAATCACAATGTTCCATGACCCTGTCATCACACTGCTACATCCCGTTATCATCACAATGTTCCATGACCCCTGACATCACAATGTTCCATAACCCCTGTCATCAAAATGCTCCATGATCCTTTTCATCCCAAAGCTCCAAGACCCCTGACATCACAGTGTTCTATAACACTTCTCATCAAAATGTACCATTACAATTTTCATCAAATTGCTGCATGACCCTGTCCTCAAACTGCTCCCTGCCCTTCTCATCACAATGCACCATGCCCTTGTCATCAAAATGCTCCATGACTTTTGTCATCACAAAACTCCATGACACTTGACATCACAATGCTCCATGTCATTGTCATCACAATGCTCCATGAACACTCTCATCACATTGCTCCATGCCCTTGTCATCACAAAGCTCCATGACACTTGTCATCACAATGCTCAATGCCCTTCTCATCACAATGCTCCATGCACTTGTCATTACAATCCTCCATGACCCATGTATCACAGCGTTCTGTGCTCTTGTCATCACAATGCTCCATGCTCACTCTCATCACAATAATCCATGAACCATTTCACAACAATGCTTCCTGCCCTTCTCATCACAATGCTCCATTACACCTGTCATAACAATGTTCCATAACCCCTGCCATCACAATGTTTCACGGCTTTGTCATTCACAAGGCTCCATGACACTTGTCATCACAATGTTCCAAGACCCCTGTAATCACAATGCTCCATGCCCTTGTCATCAGAAAGCTCCATGACGCATGTCATCAGAATGTTCCATGGAATTCTCATCACAATGCTCCATGCCCTTGTCATCACAATGCTCCAAGACCCTTGTTATCAAAATGCTCGATGCCCATTTTCATCCCAAAGCTCCATGAATCCTATCATCACAATGCACCATGCCCATCATCATAATGCTTCAGGCTATTGTCATCACAATGAAATCAAAATGCTCCATGACCTCTGTCATCACAGTGCTCCAAACCGTTGTGATCACAATATTCCATAACACTTATCATCACAACACCCCATGATGCTCATAATCACAGTTATCCATGGTCTTCTCATCACTATGCTCCATAACCTTAGTCATCACAATGCTCAATACACTTTTCATCACAATGCTCCCTGATACTTGTCATCAGTATGCTCCTTGAACACTGTCATGACAAGGCTCCATGCCTTTTTCATCACAATGATCCATGCTCGTTTCATCACAGTGCTCCAAGACACCTGTAATCACAATGCTCCATGCACTTGTCATAACAGTGCTCCATGACACATTCATCAGAATGCTCCATGTACTTCTCTTCACAATACTCCATGCCCTTGTCATAACAATGCCCCAAGACCACTGTAATCACAATGCTCCATGCCCCTTTTCATCAGAATACTCCATGAGACTTGACATCCTATGCCTCCATGGTCTTCTCATCACAATGCTCCAGGACCAATATCATCACAATGCTCCATGACCACTGTCATCACAACAATCCATTACCCCTGACAACACAGTGATCCGGGACTCTTGTCATCGCAATGATCCATGAACCCTGTCATCACTATACTCCATGAACATTTTCAGCCCAATCTTCCATGACGCTTGTCATCAAAATGATCCATGCCCTTTTCATCCCAATGCTCCATGACCCATGTATTCACTATGCTCTGTGACGCATGGCATCACAGTGCTCCATGACACCTGTGATCACAATGCTCCATGCCTTTGTCAGCAAAATGCTACATGAACTTGTCATTACAATGTTCTATGTGCTTGTCATCACTATACTCCATTACCATTGTCATCAAAATCCTCCATGAACCTTGGTATCACATTGTTTCATGCCCTTGTCATCACAATGCTCCATGCTTCTTGAAATCAATATGATCCATGACCTGTGTCATCACAATGCTCCAAACACTTGTGATCACCATATTCCATAACACTTGTCATCACAACGCTCCATGATGCCTGTCATCACAATACTCCATGCAGTTTTCATCACAATGCTCCATGACCTTTGTCATCACAATTCTCAATACACTTGTCATCACTATGCTCCCTGACACTTGTCAGCAGAATGCTCCATGAACCCTGTCACGAAAAGGCTCCATGCCTTTTTCCTCACAATGACCCATGCAGTTTTCATCACAGTGCTCCATGCCATTGTCATCAGAATACTCCACAAGCTTGTCATCAAAATGCTCCATGACCCTTGTTATCACAATTCTCCATGCACTTGTCAGCACAATGCTCCCTGACCCTTGTCATCACAATGCACCATTACAACTGTCATCGCAATAATCCAGGAAACTTATTAGACCAATGTTCCATGCTCTTGTCATCACAATGCTCCATGCCCTTGTTATCACAATGCTCCATACCCGTTGTCATTACAGTGCTCCCTGACGCTCGTCATTCACAGTTATCCATGGTCTTCTCATCACAATGCTCCACACCCTCATCATCAAAATGCTCCATGACACTTGTCATCACAATGCTCCATGGCCACTGTCATCACAATGCTCCATACCCCTTGTCATTATAGTGCTCCATGGCGCTCATCATCACAATTATCCATGGTCTTCTCATCACAGTGCTCCACGGTCTTGCCATCACAATGCTCCATGCCCTGGTCATCACAGTGCTCCATGTTCCCTGTCATCACAATTCTCCACGGTCTTGGCATCACTATGTTCCATGACACTTCCCATCACAGTGTTAAATGCTTTGTCATCACAATACTCCACAAGCTTGTCATCACAATACTCCATGACCCTTGTCATCACAATGATCCATGACCCCTTTCATCACAATGCTCAATGAGACGTATCATCACAATGCTCCATGACCCTTGTCATTACAGTGCTCCATGATGCTCGTCACTATAATTATCCATGGTCTTCTCATCACAGTACTCCACGGTCTTGCCATCACAATGCTCCATGCCCTGGTCATCAGAATGCTCCATGTCCCTTGTCATCACAATTCTCCACATCCTTGTCATCACAATGCTCCATGACAGTTCTCATCACAATGTTACATGCTCTTGTCATCACAATTCTCCATGCACTTGTCATCGCAATGACCCATGACCCCTGACATAGCAAGCCCCATTCCTTTGTCATCACAATGCTTCAAGACATTTTCATCAAAATTCTCAATGGCCGTTGTCATCACAATGCTCCATGCCCTTGTCATCACACTGCTCCAAGCCCTTGTCATCACAATGCTCCATTACCTTTGTCATCACAATCCTCCATAACACTTAGCATCACAATGCTCCATGCCATTGTCATCACAATGGTACATGAAATATGCCATCACAATGCTCCCTGACACCTGTCTTCACCATACTCCATGACCTTGTCATCACAATGCTCCATGCCCTTGTCATCACAATGCTCCAAGACCCATGTAATCACAATGCTCCATGCCCTTGTCATCACAATGCTCCAAGACCCCTGTAATCACAATGATCCATGCCCTTGTCATCACAAAGCTCAATGACCCACGTCATCAGAATGCTCCATGGCCTTCTCAACACAATGATCCATGCCCTAGTCATCACAATGCTCCAAGACCCCTGTAATCACAATGCTCCATGCCCCTTTTTATCAGAATGTTCCATGAGATTTTTCATTACAAGTCTTCATGGCCTTCTCATCACAATGCTCAAGGACCTTGTAATCCCCATGCTCCATTCCCTGGTCTTCAAAATGCTCCATGACCACTGTCATCACAACACTCCATGACACCTGAGAACACAATGATCCGGGACTCTTGTCATCACAATGCTACATTCCCTAGTCATCACAATGCTCCATGACCCGTGTCATCACAATACTCCATGAACATTTTCAGCCAAGTGCTCCATGACCCTTGTCATCCCAATGCTCCATGACCGGTGTATTCACAATGCTCCGTGACGCTTGTCATCACAGTGCTCCATGACACATGTCATCACAATGGTCCATGCCTTTGTCAGCAAAATGCTCCAAGACCTTGTCATTATAATGCTCTATGCGCTTGTCATCTCAATACTCCATCTCCATTGTCATCACAATCCTCCATGAACCTTGTGATCACATTGCTTCATGCCCTTATCATCACAATGCTCCATGCTCCCTGAAATCAAAATGATCCATGACCTCTGTCATCACAATGCTCCAAACCCTTGTGATCACATTGTTCCATAACACTTGTCATCACAACGCTCCATGATGCCTGTCATCACAATACTTCATGCCCTTTTCATCACAATGCTCCATGACCTTTGTCATCACAATTCTCAATACACTTGTCATCACAATGCTCCCTGACACTTGTCATCAGAATGCTCCTTGAACCCTGTCACGAAATGGCTCTCCATGCCTTTTTCATCACAAAGTCCCATGCCGTTTTCATCACAATGCTCCATGCCATTGTCAACAAAATACTCCACAAGCTTGTCATCAGAATGCTCCATGACCCTTGTCATCACAATTCTCCATGCACTTGTCAGCACAATGCTCCCTGACACTTGTCATCACAATGTTGCAAGCCATTGTCATCACAATGATCCATGACATTTGGCATCACAATGCTCCATGCCATTGTCATCACAGTGGGCCATTACATATGTCATCCCAATGATCCCGGACACCTGTCTTCACAATACTGCATGACCTGGTCATCACAATGCTCCATGCCCTTGTCATCACAATGCGCCATTCCAACGGTCATCATAATAATCCATGAAACTTATTAGACCAATGTTCCATGCCCCTCTCATCACAATGCTCCATGCCCTTGTTTAACAATGCTCCATGACCCCGGTCATCACCATGCTCCGTGACTCCAGTCATGTCATGCTTCATAACGTTTGTCATCAAAATGGTCCATGCCCACGTCATCACAAGGCTCTCTGACATTTATAACCACAATGCTCCATGAACTTTTCATCACAATGCTCTTTGACCCTTGTCATCACAATGCTCAATGTGCTTGTCATCACAGTGCTCCACAATTTTGTCATCACAATGCTCCATAAAATTTGTCATCACAATGCTCCTTGCACTTCTCATCAAAATGCTCTCTCACCACTGATATCACAATGCTACATCACTATCTGTCACAATACTCCCTCACCCCTGTCATCACAATGTTCCATGATTCCTCTCATCACAATGCTACATGCACTTATCATCACAATGTTCGATGACCCCTGATATCACAATGTTCCATAACAACTGTCATCAAAATGTTCCATGACACTTTTCATCAAATTGCTCCATGACCCTGTCATCAGAATGCTCCGTGCCCTTCTCATCACAATGCAAAACGCCCTTGCTATCAAAATGCTCCATGACCTTTTTCATCAAAAATATCCATGACACTTGGCATCAATGCTCCATGTCATTGTCATCAAAATGCTCCATGAACGCTCTCATCACATTGCTCCATGACCTTGTCTTCACAAAGCTCCATGACGCATGTCATCACAATGCTCCATGGCTTTCTCATCACAATGCTCCACGACCTTGCCATCACAATGCTCCATTACCACTTTCATAACAATGCTCGATGACCCCTGCCATCACGATGTTCCATGGCCTTGTCATCACATAGCTCCATGACCCTTCTCATCACAATGCTCCAAGAACCCAGTAATCACAATGCTCTATGACCCTTTTCGTCTCAATGATCCATGAACCCTATCATCACAATGCACCATGCCCATCATCATAATGCTTCAGGCTATTGTCATCACAATGAAATCAAAATGCTCCATGACCTCTGTCATAACAATGCTCTAAACCCTTGTGATCACAATATTCCATATCACTTGTCATCACAATGCCCCATGACGCTCGTCATCACAATTATCAATGGGCTTCTCATCACAATGCTCCATGACCTTTGTCATAACAATGCTCAATACACTTGTCATCAAAATGCTCCCTGACACTTGTTGTCTGTATGCTCCTTGAATCCTGTCATGACAAGGCTCCATGCTTTTTTCATCTCAATGTTCCATGCACTTTTCATCACAATGCTCCAAGACCCATGTAATCACAGTGCTCCATGCCTTTGTCATCACAAAGCACAATGACGCATGCCATCAGAATGCTCCTTGGTCTTCTCCTCACAATGCTCCATGCCCTTGTCATAACAATGCGCCATTCCATCTGTCATCACAATAATCCATGAAACTTATTAGACCAATGCTCCATGCCCTTGTCATCACAATGCTACATGCCCTTGTTATCACAATTTTCCAAGACCCCAGTAATCAGAATGCTCCATGCCCCTTTTCATCAGAATGATCCATGAGATTTGTCATCACAAGGCTCCATGGTTTTCTCATCACAAAGCTCCAGGACTTTGTCATCACAATGCTTCACGACATTGTCAGGAAAATTCTCAATGGCCCTTGTCATCATAATATTCCAAGCCCTAGTCTTCACAATGCTCCATTATATTTGCCATCACAATCCTCCATTACATTAGGCATCACAATGCTCCCTGCCTTTGTCATTGCAATGGACCATGACATATGTCATCACAATGCTCCCTGACACATGTATTCACAATATTCCATTCCCTTGTCTTCAAAATGCTCCATGCCCTTGTCATCACAATGCACCATGTCGACTGTCATCACAATAATCTATGAAAATTGTCAGACCAATGTTCCATGCCACTGTCATCACAATGCTCCATGCCATTGTTATCACAATGCTCCAAGACCCCTGTCATCACAATGCTCCGTGACTCCAGTCATCACAATGCTTCATAACGTATGTCTACACAACGGTCCATGCGCGCATCATCACAAGGCTCTGTGACCTTTGAAACCACAATGCTCCATGAACATTTCATCACAATTCTCCGTGACCCTTGTCATCACAATGCTCCATGCGTTTTTCAGAACAATGCTCCAAGACCCTTGTCATCACAATGTGCCATGCGCTTTTCATCACAGTGATCCACAACCTTGTCATCGCTATGCTCCATAAACCTTGTAATCACAATGCTCCATGAACTTCTCATCCAAATGCTCTCTCACATGAGATATCACAATGTTCCATCACAAGTCATCACAATCCTCCCTCTCCCATGTTATCACAATATTCCATGACCCCTGTCATCACAATGCTACATCCCATTATCAGCACAATGTTCCACGACCCCTGACATCACAATATTCCATAACCCCTGTCATCAAAATGCTCCATGAACCTTTTCATCCCAAAGCCCCAAGACCCCTGGCATCACAATGTTCTATAACCCCTGCCATCAAAATGTTCCATTACACTTTTCTTCAAATTGCTGCATGACCCGGTCATCAAAATGCTCCCTGCCCTTCTCATCACAATGCACCACACCCTTGTCATCAAAATGCTCCATGACCTTTGTTATCACAAAGCTCCATGACCATTGGCATCACAATGCTCCATGTCATTGTCATCACAATGCTCCATGAACCCTCTCATCACATGTCTCCATTCCCTTGTCATCACAAAGCTCCATGACACTTGTCATCACAATGCTCGATGCCCGTCTCATCACAATGCTCCATGCCCTTGTCATTACAATCCTCCATGACCCATGTATAACAGTGTTTCGTGCCCTTGTCATCACAATGCTCCATGCCCACTCGCATCACAATAATCCATGAAACTTTTCAGACCAATGCTCAATGCCTTTCTCATCACAATGCTCCATTAACTATGTCATAACAATGCTCCATGACCCCTGCCATCACAATGTTCCATGCCCTTGTCATCACAAGGCTCCATGACCCTTGTCATCACAATGCTCCAAGACCCCTGTAATCACAATGCTCCAAGACCCCTCTAATCACAATGCTCCATGCCCTTGTTATCACAAAGCTCTATGACACATGCCATCAGAATATTCCATGGCCTTCTCATCACAATGCTCCATGCCCTTGTCATGAAAATGCTGCAAGACCCCTGTAATCACAATGCTCCATGCCCCTTTTCATCTCAATGATCCATGAACACTGTAATCAAAATGCACCATGCCCATCATCATAATGCTTCAGGCTCTTGTCATCACAATGAAATCAAATTTCTCCATGACCACTGTCATCATAATGCTCCAAACCCTTGTGATCACAATGTACCTTAACACTTATCATCACAACACCCTATGACGCTCATCATCACAACTATCCATGGTCCTCTCATCACAATGCTCCATGATCTTTGTCATCACAATTCTCAATACACTTGTCATCATAATGCTCCCTGACACTTGTCGTCAGTATGCTCCTTGAACCCTGTAATGACATGGCTCCATGCCTTTTCATCACAGTGATCCATGCCCTTTTCATCACAATGCTCCAAGACCCATGTAATCACAATGCTCCATGCCCTTGTCATCACAAAGCTCCATGACGCATGTCATCAGAATGCTCCATGGCCTCCTCCTCACAATTCTCCATGCACTTGTCATCACAATGCTCCAAGTCCCGTGTAATCACAATGCTCCATGCCCCTTTTCATCACAATGCTCCATGAGACTTGTCATCACAAGTCTCCATGGTCTTCCAATCACAATGCTCCAGGATCTTGTCATCACCATGCTCCATTCCCTTGTCATCACAATGCTCCATGACCCCTCTCATCACAATACTCCATAAACATTTTCAGCCCAGTGCTCCATGAATTTCTCATCACAATGTTCAATGACAAATATCATCAAAATACTCCATGACCAGTGTCATCACAACACTCCATGACACCTGACAACACAAAGACCCGGGACTCTTGTCATCACAATTCTCCATTCCCTACTCATCACAATGCTCCATGACCCCTGTCATCACAATCATCCATGCCCTTGTCATCCCAATTTTCCATGACCCTTGTAATCACAATGCTCCAAGAACCCTTAATCAAAATGTTCCTGGCCCCTGTCATCACAAAGCTCCATGACGCATGTCATCAGAATGTTCCATGGGATTCTCCTCACAATGTTCCATGCCCTTGTCATCACAATGCTCCATGACCCCTGTAATCACAATGATCCATGCCCTTATCATCACAAAGCTCCATGACACATGTCATCAGAATGTTCCATGGCCTTCTCATCAATATGTTCCATGCCCTTGTCATCAAAATGCTCCCAGAACCCTGTAATCACAATGCTCCATGCCCCTTTTCATCTCAATGCTCCAATAACCCTGTCGTCACAATGCATCATGCCCATCATCATAATGCTTCCGGCTATTGTCAGCACAATGAAATCAAAATTCTCCATGACCTCTGTCATCACAATGCTCCATGACCCCTGTCATCCCAATACTCCATGAACATTTTCAGCCCAATGCTCCATGACACTTGTCTGCACAATGATCCATGCCCTTGTCATCCCAATTCCCCATGACCCATGTATTCACAATGCTCCGTGACGTTTCTCATCACAGTGCTCCATGACACCTGTCATCACCATGCTCCAGGCCTTTGTCAGCAAAATGCTACGTGACCTTTTCATTACAATGCTCTATGCCCTTGTCATCACAATACTCCATTACCACTGTCATCAAAATCCTCCATGAACCTTAGGATCACATTGCTTCATGCCCTTGACATCACAATGCTCCATGCTCCTTGAAATCAAAATGATCCATGGCCTCTGTCATTGCAATGCTCCAAAACCTTGTGATCACAATGTTCCATAACACTTGTCATCACAACGCTCCATGATGCCTGTCATCACAATACTCCATGCCCTTTTCATCACAATGTCCCATGAACTTTGTCATCACAATTCTCAATACACTTGTCATCACAATGCTCCCTGACACTTGTCGTCAGAATGCTCCTTGAAACCTGTCACGAAAGGGCTCCATGCCATTTGCATCACAAAGACCCATTCCATTTCCTTCACAATGCTCCATGCCATTGTCTTCAAAATACTCCTCAAGCTTGTCATCAGAATGCTCCATGACCCTTGTCATCACAATTCTCCATGCACTTGTCAGCACAATGCTCCCTGACCCTTGTCATCACAATGTTCCAAGCCATTGTCATCACAATGCTCCATTACCTTTGTCATCAGAATCCTCCATGACACTTGGCATCACAATGCTCCATTACCTTTGTCATCAGAATCCTCCATGACACTTGGCATCACAATGCTCCATGCCATTGTCATCACATTGGGCCATTACATATGTCATCACAATGCTCCCTGATAACTCTCTTCACAATACTGCATGACCTGGTCATCACAATGCTCCAAGCCATTGTCATCACAATGCTCCATTACTTTTGTCATCAGAATCCTCCATGACACTTGCCATCACAATGTTCCATGCAGTTGTCATCACAATGGGACCTTACATATGTCATCACATTGCTCCCTGATACCTCTCTTCACAATACTGCATGACCTGGTCATCACAATGCTCCATTCCCTTGTCATTAAAATGCGCCATTCCAACTGTCATCATAATAATCCATGAAACTTATTAGACCAATGTTCCATGCCCTTGTCATCACAATGCTCCATGCCCTTGTTATCACAATGTTCCAACACCACTGTAATCAGAATGCTCCGTGCCCCTTTTCATCAGTATGCTCCATGAGACTTGTCATCTCAAGGCTCCATGGTTTTCTCATCACAATGCTCCAGGACCTTGACATCACAATGCTTCACGACATTGTCATGAAAATTCTCAATTGCCCTTGTCATCATAATGCTCCAAGCCTTATTCATCACAATGCTCCATTATATTTGTCATCACAATCCTCCATTACATTTGGCATCACAATGCTCCATGCCATTGTCATTGCAATGGACCATGACATATGTCATCACAATGCTCCCTGACACCTTTCTTAACAATACTCCATGCCCTTGTCATCACAATGCTCCATGCACTTGTCATCACAATGCACCATGTCCACTGTCATCACAATAATCTATGAAACATGTCAGACCAATGCTCCATGCCCCTGTCATCACAATGCTCCATGCCCTTGTCATCACAATGCTCTATTATCCCTGTAATCATAGTGATCCGTGACTCCAGTCATCATAATACTTCATAACGTTTGTCATTACAACGGTCCATGCCCGCGTCATCACAAGGCGCTGTGACATTTGTAACCACAAACCTCCATGAACTTTTCATCACAATGCTCCTTGACCCTTGTCATCACAATGCTCCATTTCTTTGTCATCACCATGCTGCATTCCCTTGTCGTCACAATGCTCCATGACACCAGTCATCACAATAATCCATGAACATTTTCAGCCCAATGCTCCACCACCTACTCATCACAATGCTCCATGGCCAATATCATCACAATGCTCCATGACCACTGTCATCACAGCACTCCATGACACCTGAAAACAAAATGATCCAGGACTCTTGTCATCACAATGCTCCATTCCCTAGTCATCACAATGCTCCATGACACCTGTATTCCCAATGCTCCAAGCCCTTATCATCACAATGCTCCATTAAATTTGTCATCAGAATCCTCCATGACACTTGACATCACAATGTTCCATTCCATTGTCATCACAATGGGCCATTACATATATCATAACAATGCTCCCTGAAACGTGTCTTCACAATACTGCATGACCTGGTCATCACAATGCTCCATGCCCCTGTCATCACAATGCACCATGCCCACTGTCAGTACAATAATCTATGAAACATTTCAGACCAATTCTCCATGCCCCTGTCATTCCAATGCTCCATGCTCTTGTCATCACAATGCTCCGTGACCCTTGTCATCACAATGCTCCATGCCTTTGTCAGAACAATGCTCCATCACCCTTGTCATCACAATGTGCCATGTGCTTTTCATCACAATGATCCACAACATTGTCATCGCTATGCTCCATAAACCTTGTAATCACAATGCTCCATGCACTTCCCATCAAAATGCTCTCTCACCAGAGATATCACAATGTTCCATCACTAGTCATCACAATCCTCTCTCAGCCCTGTTATCACAATGTTCCATGACCCCTGTCATCACAATGCTACATCCGCTTATCAGCACAATATTCCATGACCACTGACATCACAATGTTCCATAACCCCTGTCATCAAAATGCTCCATGAGCCTTTTCATCCCAAAGCTCCATGACCCCTGGCATCACAATGTTGTATAAAACCTGTCATCAAAATATTCCATTACACTTTTCATCAAATTGCTGCATGACACTGTCATCAAAATTCTCCCTGCCCTTCTCATCACAATGCACAACACACTTGTCATCAAAATTCTCCATGACCTTTGTCATCACAAAGATCCATGACCCTTGGCATCACAATGCTCCATGTCATTGTCATCACAAAGCTCCATGACCCTTGGCATCACATTGCTCAATGTCATTTTCCTCACAAATCTCCATGACCCTTGGCATCACATTGCTCCATGTCATTGTCATCACAATGCTCCATGAACCCTCTCATCACATTGCCCCATGCCCTTGTCATTACAATCCTCCATGACTCATGTATCACAGTGTACCGTGCCCTTGTCATCACAATGCTCCATGCCCACACTCATCACAATAATCCATGAAATATTTCAGACCAATGATCAATGCCCTTCTCATCACAATGTTCCATTACCTCTGTCATAACAATGCTCAATGTCCCCTGTCATCACAATGTTCCACGGCCTTGTCATCACAAGGCTCCATGACCCTTGTCATCACAATGCTCCAAGACCCCTGTAATCACAATGCTCAATGCCCTTGTCATCACAAAGTTCCATGACGCATGTCATTAGAATGTTCCATGGTCTTCTCCTCACAATGCTCCATGCCCTTGTCATCACAATGCTCGAAGACCACTGTAATCACAATGCTCCATGACCCTTTTCATCAGAATGCACCATAAGAATTGTCATCACAAGTTTACATGGACCTCTAATCAAAATGCTCCAGGACCTTGTCATCACCATGCTCCATTCCCTTGTCATCACAATGCTCCATGACCCCTGTCATCACAATAATCCATGAATATTTTCAGCCCTATTGTCCATGACCTTCTCATCACAATGCTCCATGACCAATATCATCACAATGCTGAATGACCGCTGTCATCACAACACTCCATGACACCTGACAACACAATGATCCGGGACTGTTGTCATCACAATGCTCCAAAACACATGAAATCACAATGCTCCATGACCCCTGTCATCACAATACTCCATGAACTTTTTCACCCTAATGTTCCATGACCCTTGTCATCACAATGATCCATGCCCTTGACATCCCAATGCTCCATGACCCCTGCATTCACAATGCTCCGTGACGCTTGCCATCACAGTGCTCCATGACACCTGTCATCACAATGCTCCATGCCTTTGTCAGCAAAATGCTACATGACCTTGTCATTACAATGCTCTATGCGCTTGTCATCACAATACACCATTACCATTGTCATCACTATCCTCCATGAACCTTGGGATTACTTTGCTTCATGCCCTTGTCATCCCAATGCACCATGCTCCTTGAAATCAAAATGATCCATGCCCTCTGTCATCGCAATGCTCCAAACACTTGTGATCACAATGTTCCATAACTCTTGTCATCACAATGCTCCATGATGCCTCTCATCACAATACTCCATGCCCTTTTCATCACAATGCTCCATGACAATTTTCATCACAATTCTCAATACACTTGTCATCACAATGCTCCCTGACACTTGTCGTCAGAATGCTCCTTGAAACCTGTCACGAAAAAGCTGCATGCCTTTTTCATCACAGTGCTACATGCCGTTTTCATCACAATGCACCATGCCCTTGTCATCAAAATGCTCCATGACCTTTGCCATCACAAAGCTCCATGACCCTTGGCATCACAATGCTCCATGCCATTGTCATCACAATGCTCCATGAACCCTCTCAACACATTGCTCCATGCCCTTGTCATCACAAAGCTCCATGACACATGTCATCACAATGCTCGATAAACTTCTCATCACAATGCTCCATGCCCTTGTAATTACAATCCTCCATGACCCATGTATCACAGTGTACCGTGCCCTTGTCATCACAATGCTCCATGCCCACTCTCATCACAATAATCTATGAAACATTTCAGACCAATGCTCAATGCCCTTCTCATCACAATACTCCATTACCTCTGTCATAACAATGCTCCATGATCTCTGCCATCAGAAAGTTCCACGGCCTTGTCATCACAAGGCTCCAAGACACTTGTCATCACAATGCTCCAAGACCCATGTAATCACAATGCTCCATGCCGTTGTCATCACAAAGCTCCATGATGCATGTCATCAGGATATTCCATGGCCTTCTCCTCACAATGCTCCTTGCCCTCGTCATCAAAATGCTCCAAGACACCCGTAATCACAATGCTCCATGCCCCTTTTCATCAGAATGCTCCATGAGAATTGTCCTCACAAGTCTCCATGGTCATCTCATCACAATGCTCCAGGACCTTGTCATCAACATGCTCCATTCCCTTGTCATCACAATGCTCCATGACCCCTGTCATCACAATACTCCATGAATATTTTCAGCCCAATGCCCCATGACCTTCTCATCACAATGCTCCATGACGAATATCATCACAATGCTCCATGACCACTGTCATCATACACTCCATGACAGCTGACAACACAATGATCCGGGACACTTGTCATCACAATGGTCAAACACCCCAGTAATCACAATGCTCCATGACCCCTGTCATCACAATACTCCATGAACATTTTCAGCCCAATGCTCCATGACCCTTGTCATCACAATCATCCATGACCCCAGTATTCACAATGATCCGTGACGCTTGTCATCACAGTGCTCCATGACACCTGTCATCACAATGCTCCATGCATTTGTCAGCAAAATGCTACATGACCTTGCCATTACAATGCTCTATGCGCTTGTCATCACAATACTCCATTACCATTGTAATCACAATCCTCCATGAACTTGGGATCACATTGCTTCATGTCCTTGTCATCACAGTGCTCCATGTTCCTTGAAATCAATATGATCCATGAACTCTGTCATCAAAATATTCCAAACCCTTGTGATCACAATGTTCCATAACACTTGTCATCACAACGCTCCATGATGCCTGTCATCACAGTACTCCATGTACTTTCCAACACAATGATCCATGCCCTTTTCATCACAATGCTCAAAGACCCCTGTAATCACATTGTTCTATGCCCTTGTCATAACAAAGCTCCATGACGCATGTCATCAGAATGCTCCATGGACTTCTCCTCACAATGCTCCATGCCCTTGCAATCATAATGCTCCAAGACCACTGTAATCACAATGCTCCATGCCCCTTTTCATCAGAATACTCCATGAGACTTGTCATCACAAGTCTCCATGGTCTTCTCAAAACAATGCTCCAGGACCTTGTCATCACCATGCTCCATTCCCTTGTCACCAAAATGCTCCATTACCACTGTCATCACAACACTCCATGACACCTGACAACACAATGATCCGGGACTCTTTTTATCACAATGCTCTATTCCCTACTCATTACAATGCTCCGTGACCCCTGTCATCACAATTCTCCATGAACATTTTGCGCCCAATGCTCCATGCCTTTGTCAGAAAAATTTTCCATGACCCTTGTCATCACAATGTGCCACGCACTTTTCATCACAACGGTCCAAAATTTGTCACGGCAATTCTCCATAAATCTTGTAATCACAATGCTCCATGCCCTTCTCATCACAATGCTCCATATCCCCTGTCATAACAATGCTCCATGATCCCTGCCATCACAATGTTCCAAGGCCTTGTCATCGCAATGCTCCATGACATTTGTCATCACAATGCTCCAAGACCCCTGTAATCACAATGCTCCATGCCCTTGTCATCACAAAGCTCCATGACACATGTCATCAGAATGTTCCATGTCCTCCTCATCAAAATGCTCCATGACACATGTCATCAGAATGTTCCATGTCTTCCTCATCAAAATGATCCATGCCCTTTTCATCACAATGCTCCAAGACCCCTGTAATCACAATGCTCCATGTCCCTTTTCATCTCAATGCTCCATGAACCCTGTCATCACAATGCATCATGCCCATCATCATAATGCTTCCAGCTATTGTCAGCACAATGAAATCAAAATTCTCCATGACCTCTGTCATCACAATGCTCCATGACCCCTGTCATCACAATACTCCATGAACATTTTCAGCCCAATGCTCCATGGCCCTTGTCATCACAATGATCCATGCCCTTGTCATCCCAATGCTCCATGACCCCTGTATTCACAATGCTACGTGACGCTTGTCATCACAGAGCTCCATGACACGTGTCATCACAATGCTCCATGCCTTTGTCAGCAAAATGCTACATGACCTTGTCATTACAATGCTCTACGCCCTTGTCATCAAAATAATCCATTACCATTGTCTTCACAATCCTCCATGAACTTTGGGATCACATTGCTTCATGCCCTTGTCATCACAGTGCTCCATGCCCTAGTTATCACAATGCTCCATGACCCCTGTCATCACAATGTTCCGTGACTCCAGTCATCACAATGCTTCATGACCTTTGTCATCACAATGGTCCATGCCCCCGTCATCAACAGTCTCTGTGACCTTTTTAAGCACAATGCTCCATGAACTTTTCATCACAATGCTCTTTGACCGTTGTCATCACAATCCTCTGTGACTTTCTCAGCACAATGATCCATGACCCTTGTCATCACAATGCTCCATGCTCTTGTCAGCACAATGCTCCATGACAGATGTCATCACAATGCACCATGCACTTGACATCACAGTGCTCCACAATCTTGTCATCACAATACTCCATAAAACTTGTCATCACAATGCTCCATGCACTTCTCATCAAAATGCTCTCTCACCACTGATATCACAATGTTAAATCACTATTCGTCACCATACTCCCTCACCCCTGTCATCACAATGTTCCATAACTCCTGTCATCACAATGTTACATAACCCCTGTCATCAAAATGCTCCATGATCCTTTTCATCAAAAAGATCCATGACCCATGACATCACAATGTTCCATAACCCTTGTCATCAAAATGTTCCTTGACCCTTTTCATCAAATTGCTCCATGACTCCTGTCACCACAATGCTACAGGCATTATCATCACAATGTTCGACGAACCCTGACATCCCAATGTTCTATACCCCTATCATGAAAATGCTACATGACCCTTTTCATCAAAGTGCTCCATGACCCGTGACATCACAATGTTCCATAACCACTGTCATCAAAATGTTCCTTTACCCTTTTCATCAAATTGCTTCAAGACCCTGTCATCACAATGCTCCAAACCCTTGTGATCACAATATTCCATAACATTTGTCATCACAGTGCCCCATGATGCTCGTCATCACATTATCCATGGTCTTCTCATCACAATGCTCAATGACCTTTGTCATCGCAATGCTCAATACACTTGTCATCAATATGCTCCCTGACAATTGTTGTCTGTATGCTCCTTGAACCCTCTCATGACAAGGCTTCATGCATTTTTCATCACAATGATCCATGCCCTTTTCATCACATTGCTCCAAGACCCCTGTAATTAGAATGCTACATGCCCTTGTCACCAAAATGCTCCATGCCCTTTGTCATCACAAAGATCCATGACACTTGGCATCACAATGTTCCATGTCATTGTCATCACAATGCTCCATGAACGCTCTCATCACATTGCTTCATGCACTTTTCATGACAAAGCTCCATGACACATGTCATCAGAATGCTCCATGCCCTTCTCATCACAGTGCTCCATGCCCTGGCCATCACAATGCACCATGTCCACTGTCATCACAATAATCTATGAAACTTGCCAGACCAATGGTCCATGCCCCTGTCATCAAAATACTCCATGAACTTGTCATCACAAAGCTCCATGACGCATGTCATCAGAATGCTGCATGGCCGTCTCATGACAATGCTCCATGCCCTTGTCATCACATTGCTCCCAGACCACTGTAATCACAGTGTCCCATACCAATTTATATCAGAATGCTCCATGAGATATGTCATCACAAGTCTCCATGGTCTTCTCATCACAATGCTCCATTCCCTTGTCATCACAATGCTCCATGACACCTGTCATCACAATACTCCATGAATTTTATCAGCCCAATGATCCATGACCTTCTCATCACAATGCTCCATGACCAATATCATCACAATGCACCATGACAACTGTCATCACAACACTCCATGACACCTGACAACACAATGATCCGGGACTCTTATCATCACAATGCTCCATTCCCTAGTCATCACAATGCTCCATGACCCCTGTCATCACAATGCTCCGTGACACAAGTCATCACAATGCTTCATAACGTTAGTCATCACAATGTTGCATGCCCGCGTCATCACAAGGCTCTTTGACTTTTGTAACCACAATGCTCCATGAACTTTTCATCACAATGCTCCGTGTCCGTTGTCATCATAATGCTCCATGGCACATGTCATCAGAATGCTCCATGGCCTTCTCATCACAATGTTCCATGTCCTTGCCATCACAATGCTCCATTACCCCTGTCATAACAATGCTCCATGATCCCTGCCATAACGATGTTCCATGGCCTTGTCATCACAGGGTTCCATGACCCTTCTCATCACAATGCTCCAAGACCCCTGTCATCACAATGCTCCATGCTCCTTTTCATCTCAATGATCCATGAACCCTGTCATCACAATGCACCATGCCCATCATCATAATGCTTCATGCTATTGTCATCAAAATGAAATCAAAATGCTCCATGACCTCTGTGATCACAATGCTCCAAACCCTTGTGATCACAATATTCCATAACACTTGTCATCACAATGCCCCATGACGCTCATCATCACAATAATCCATGGTCTTCTCATCACAATGCTCCATGACCTTTGTCATCACAATGCTCAATACACTTGTCATCAAAATGCTCCCTGACACTTGTTGTCTGTACTCTCCTTGAACCCTGTCATGACAAGGTTCCATGCAATTTTCATCACAATGATCCATGCCCTTTTCATCACAATGTTCCAAGAACCCTGTAAACACAATGGTCCATGCCCCTTTTCAACAGTATGCTCCATGAGATTTGTCATCACAAGGCTCCATGGTTTTCTCATCACAATGCTCCAGGACATTGTCATCACAATGCTTCACGACCTTGTCATGAAAATTCTCAATGGCCCTTGTCATCATAATGCCCAAAGCCCTAGTCATCACAATGCTCCATTATATTTGCATCACAATCCTCCATTTCATTTGGCATCACAATGCTCCATGCCATTGTCATCGCAATGGACCATGACATATGTCATCACAATGCTCCCTGACACATATCTTCAAAATAATCCATGACCTTCTCATCACAATGCTCCATGCCCTTGTCATCACAATGCACCATGTCCACTGTCATCACAATAATCTATGAATCTTGTCAGACCAATGCTCCATGCCCCTGTCATCAAAATGCTCCATGCCCTTGTCATCACATCGCTCCATGAACCCTGTCATCACAATGCCCCGTGACTCCAGTAATCACAATGCTTCATAACATTTGTCATCACAATGGTCCATGCCCGTGGCATCACAAGGCTCTGTGACCTTTGTAACCACAATGCTCCATGAACTTTTCATCACAATGCTCCGTGACCCTTGTCATCACAATGCTCCATGCCTTTGTCAGAAAAATTTTCCATGACGCTTGTCATCACAATGTGCCACGTGCATTTCATCACAACGGTCCACAAATTTGTCATGGCAATGCTCCATAAACATTGTAATCACAATGCTCCATGCCCTTCTCATCACAATGCTCCATTACCCCTGTCATAACAGTGCTCCATGACCCCTGCAATCACAATGTTCCACGTCCTTGTCATCACAAGGCTCCATGACACTTGTCATCACAATGCTCCAAGACCCCTGTAATCACAATGCTCCATGCCACTGTCATCACAATACTCCATGAACATTTTCAGCCCAATGCTCCATGACCCTTGTCATCACAATGATCCATGCCGTTCTCATCCCAATGCTCCATGACCCCTGTATTCACAATGCTCCGTGACGCCTGTCATCACAGTGCTCCATGACACCTGTCATCACAATCCTCCATGCCTATGTCAGCAAAATGCTACATGACCTTGTCATTACAATGCTCTATGCGCTTGTCATCACAATTCTCCATTACCATTTTCATCACAATCCTCCATGAACTTTGGGATCACATTGCTTCATGCCCTTGTAATCAAAATGCTCCATGCTCCTTTAAATCAAAATGATCCATGACCACTGGCATCACAATGCACCAAACCCTTTTGATCACAATGTTCCATAACACTTGTCATCACAACGCTCCATGATGACTGTCATCACAATACTCCATGCCATTTTGATCACAGTGCTCCAGGACCTTTGTCATCACAATTCTCAATACACTTGTCATCACAATGCTCCCTGACACTTGTCGCCAGAATGCTCCTTGAAGCCTGTCATGAAAAGGCTCCATACCTTTTTCATCACAATGCCCCATGCCGTTTTCATCACAATGCTCCATGCCATTGTCATCAAAATACTCCACAAGCTTGTCATCAGAATGCTCCATGATGCTTGTCATCACAATGCTCCATGCCCTTGTCAGCACAATGCTCCATGACCCCTGTCATCACAATGCTCCGTGACTCCAGTCATCACAATGCTTCATGACCTTTGTCATCACAATGGTCCATGCCTTCGTCATCAACAGTCTCTGTGACCATTTTAATCACAATGCTCCATGAACATTTCATCACAATGCTCTTGACCCCTGTCATCACAATGCTCTATGCCTTTCTCACCACAATGCTCCATGACCCTTGTCATCATAATGCTCCATGCACTTGTCATCACAGTGCTCCACAATCTTGTCATCACAATGCTCCATAAACGTTGTCATCACAATGCTCCATGCACTTCTCATCAAAATGCTCTCTCACCACTGATATCACAATGATACATCACTTTTCGTCGCAATACTCCATCACCCCTGACATCACAATGTTACATAACCCCTGTCATCAAAATGCTCCATGACCCTTTTCATCAAAATGCTCCATGACCCCTGACATCACAATGTTCCATAAACACTGTCATCAAAATGTTCCATGACCCTTTTCATCAAATTGCTCCATGACACTGTGATCACAATGCTCCTTGCCCTTCTCATCACAATGCACAACGACATTGTCATCAAAATGCTCCCTGACACTTGTTGTCTGTATGCTCCTTGAACCCTGTCATGACGAGGCCCCATGAATCTTTCATCACAATGATCCATGCCCTTTTCTTCACAGTGCTCCAAGACCCCTCTAATCACAGTGCTCCATGCCCTTGTCATCACAAAGCTCAATGACGCATGTCATCAGAATGCTCCTTGTCCTTCTCCTCAAAATGCTCCATGCCCTTGTCATCACAATGTTCCAAGACCCCTGTATTCACAATGCTCCATGCCCCTTTTCATCAGTATGCTCCATGAGACTTGTCATCACAAGGCTCCATGGTTTTCTCATCACAATGCTCCAGGACATTGTCATCACAATGCTTCACGACCTTGTCATGAAAATTCTCAATGGCCCTTGTCATCATAATGCTCCAAGCCCTAGTCATCACAATGCTCCATTATATTTGTCATCACAGTCCTCCATTATATTTGGCATCAAAATGCTCCATGCCATTGTCATCGCAATGGACCATGACATATATCATCCCAATGCTCGCTGACACATGTCTACACAATACTGCATGACATTCTCATCACAATGCTGCATGTCCTTGTCACCGCAGTCGACCATGACATAGGTCATCACAATGCTCCCTGACACCTGTCTTCACAATAATCCATGACCTTCACATCACAATGCTGCATGCCCTTGTCATCACAATGCACCATGCCCACTGTCATCACAATAATCTATGAAACTTTTCAGACCAATGCTCCATGCACCTGTCATCACAATGCTCAATGTCCTTGTCATCACAATGCTCCATGACCCCTGTCATCACAATGCTCCGTGACTCCAGTCATCACAATGCTTCATAACGTTTGTCATCACAATGCTCCATGCCCCAGTCATCACAAGGCTCTGTGACCATTGTAACCACAATGCTCCATGAAATTTTCATCACAATGCTCCATGACACTTGTCATCACAATGTTCCTTGCCTTTGTCCGAACAATGCTCCATGACCCTTTTCATCACATTGTGCTACACACTTTTCGTTACAAAGGTTCACAAATTTGTCATTGCTATGCTCCATAAACCTTGTAATCACAGTGATCCATGCACTTCTCATCAAAATGCTCTCTCACCAGAGATATCACAATGTTCCATCACTAGTCATCACCATACTCCCTCATCCCTGTAATCACAATGTTCCATGACCCCTGTCATCTCAATGCTACATCCACTTATCATCACAATGTTCCATGATACCTGACATCACAATGTTCTACAACCCCTGTCATCAAAATGTTCCATGACCCTTTTCAACCCAAAGCTCCATGACCAATGACATCACAATATTCTATAACCCCTCTCATCAAAATATTCCATTACACTATTCCTCAAATTGCTGCATGACACTGTCATCAAAATGCTCCCTGCCCTTCTCATCACAATGCACCACGCCCTTTTCATCAAAAGCCTCCATGACCTTTGTCTTCACAAAGCTCCATGATCCTTGACATCACTATGCTCCATGTCATTGTCATCACAATGCTCCATGAACCCTCTCATCACATTGCTCAACGCCCTTGTCATCAGAAAGCTCCATGACACTTGTCATCACAATGCTCTATGACCTTCTCACCACAATGATCCATGCCGTTGTCTTACAATCCTCCATGACCCATGTAACAGTGTTCCGTGGCCATGTCATCACAATGCTTCATGCCTACTCTCATCACAATAATCCATGAAATATTTCAGACCAATGTTCAGTGCTCTTCTCATCACAATGCTCCATTACCTCTGTCATAACAATGCTCCATGACGCCTGCCATCACTATTTTCCACGGCCTTGTCATCACAAGGCTCCATGACCCTTGTCATCACAATGCTCCAAGACCACTGTAATCACAATTCTCCATGCCCTTGTCATCACAAAGCTCCATGTCGTATGTCATCAGAATATTCCATGTCTTTCTCATCACAATGCTAAATGCCCGCTTCATCACAATGCTACAAGACCCCTGTAATCACAATGCTTCATGCCCTTTTTCATCAGTATGCTCCATGAGACTTGTCATCACAAGGCTCCATGGTCTTCTCATCACAATGCTCCATGCACTTTTCATCACACTGCCCCATGACCCCTGTCATCACAATGCTCCGTGACTCCATTCATCACAATGCTCCATGACCTTTGTCATCACAATGGTCCATTACCGAGTCATCAAAGTCTCTGTGATATTTTTTACCAAAATGTTCCATGAAATTTTTATCACAGTGCTCCATGCCTTTGTCAGAACAATGCTCCATGACCCTTGTCATCAAAATGTGCCACGTGCTTTTCATCACAACGGTCCACAACCTTGTCATCGATATTCTCCATAAACCTTATAATCCCAATGCTCCATGCACTTCTCATCAAAATGTTCTCTCACATGAGATATCATAATGTTCCATCACTAGTCATCACATTACTCCCTCACACCTGTAATCACAATGATCCATGACCCCTGTCATCACAATGCTACCTCCCCTTATCAACACAATGTTCCATGACCCCTGGCATCACAATGTTCCACAACCCCGTCATCAAAATGCTCCATGACCCTTTTCATCCCAAAGCTCCATGACCCCTGACATCACAATGTTCTATAACCCATGTCATCAAATTGTTCCATTACAATTTTCATCAAATTGCTGCATGACCGTGTCCTCAAACGGCTCCCTGCCTTTCTCATCACAATGCACGACGCCCTTGTCATCAAAATGCTCCATGACTTTTGTCATCACAAAGCTCCATGACCCTTGACATCACAATGCTCTATGTCATTGTCATGACAATGCTCCATGAACCCTCTCATCACATTGCTCCATGCCCTTGTCATCACAAAGCTCCATGACACTTGTCATCACAGTGCTCGATGCCCTTCTCATCACAATGCTCCATGCACTTGTCATTACAATCCTCCATGACCAATGTATCACAGCGTTCTATGCTCTTGTCATCACAATGCTCCTTGCCCACTCTCATCACAATAATCCATGAAATATTTCACAAAAATGCTTCCTGCCCTTCTCATCACAATGCTCCATTACACCTGTCTTAACAATGTTTCATGACCCCTGCCATCACAATGTTCCACGGCCTTGTCAATCACAAGGCTCCATGACACTTGTCATCACAATGTTCCAAGAACCCTGTAATCACAATGCTCCATGCCCTTGTCATCAGAAATCCCCATGACGCATGTCATCAGAATGTTCCATGGAATTCTCATCACAATGCTCCATGCCCTTGTCATCACAATGCTCCAAGACCCTTGTTATCAAAATGCTCGATGCCCATTTTCATATCAAAGCTCCATAAATCCTATCATCACAATGCACCATGCCCATCATCATAATGCTTCAGGCTATTGTCATCACAATGAAATCAAAATGCTCCATGACCTCTGTCATCACAATGCTCCAAACCGTTGTGATCACAATATTCCATAACACTTATCATCACAACACCCCATGATGCTCATGATCACAGTTATCCATGGTCTTCTCATCACTATGCTCCATAAACTTTGTCATCACAATGCTCAATACACTGGTCATCACAATGCTACCTGACACTTGTCGTCAGTATGCTCCTTGAACACTGTCATGACAAGGCTCCATGCCTTCTTCATCACAATGATCCATGCCCTTTTCATCACAGTGCTCCAAGACACCTGTAATCACAATGTTCCATGCACTTGTCATCACAGTGCTCCATGACCCATTCATCAGAATGCTCCATGTCCTTCTCTTCACAATGCTCCATGCACTTGTCATAACAATGCTCCAAGACCATTGTAATCACAATGCTCAATGCCCCTTTTCATCAGAATACTCCATGATAGTTTTCATCACATGTCTCCATGGTCTTCTCATCACAATGCTCCAGGACCTTGTCATCACCATTCTCCATTTCCTTGTCATCACAATGTTCCATGACCCCTGTCATCAGAGTACTCCATGAATATTTTCAGCCCAATTCTCCATGACACTCTCATCACAATGCTCCATGACCAATATCATCACAATGCTCCATGACCACTGTCATCACCACACTCCATTACCCCTGACAACACAGTGAGCTGGGACTGTTGTCATCACAATGCTCCATGACCCCTGTCATCACAATACTCCATAAACATTTTCAGCCCAATCTCCATGACACTTGTCATCACAATGATCCATGCCCTTGTCATCCCAATGCTCCATGACCCCTGTATTCACAATGCTCTGTGACGCATGTCATCACAGTGCTCCATGACACCTGTCATCACAATTCTCCATGCCTTTGTCAGCAAAATGCTACATGAACTTGTCATTACAATGTTCTATGAGCTTGTCATAAAAATACTCCTTTACCATGGTCATCACAATCCTCCATGAACCTTGGTATCACATTGTATCTTGCCCTTGCCATCACAATGCTCCATGATTCTTGAAATCAAAATGATCCATGACATGTGTCATCACAATGCTCCAAACACTTGTGATCACCAAGTTCCATAACACTTGTCATCACAAAGCTCTATGATGCCTGTCATCACAATACTCCATGCTCTTTTCATCACAATGCTCCATGACCTTTGTCATCACAATTCTCAATACACTTGTCATCACAATGCTCCCTGACACTTGTCTTCAGAATGCTCCATGAACCCTGTCACGAAAAGGCTCCATGCCTTTTTCCTCACAATGCCCCATGCAGTTTTCATCACAATGATCCATGCCATTGTCATCAAAATACTCCACAAGCTTGTCATCAAAATGCTCCATGACCCTTGTCATCACAATTCTCCATGCACTTGTCAGCACAATGTTTCCTGACCCTTGTCATCACAATGCTCCAAGCCATTGTCCTCACACTGTTCCATTACCTTTGTCATCAGAATCCTCCATGACACTTGCATCAAAATGCTCCATGCCATTGTCATCACAATGGGCCATTACATATGTCATCACAATGCTCCCTGACACCTGTCTTCACAATACTGTATGACCTGGTCTTCACAATGCTCCATGCCCTTGATATCACAAATCTCCATGACCCCTGTCATCACAATGCTCCGTGACTCCAGTCATCACAATGCTTCATGACCTTTGTCATTACAATGGTCCATGCCCTCATCATCAACAGTCTCTGTGACCTTTTTAACCACAATGCTCCATGAACTTTTCATCACAATGCTCTTTGACCCTTGTCATCACAATACTCTATGCCTTTCTCAGCACAATGCTCCATCACCGTTGTCATTACAATGCTCCATGCGCTTGACAGCACAATGCTCCTTGACACATGTCATCACAATTTGCCATGCGCTTGTCATCACAGTGCTTCACAATCTTGTCATCACAATGCTCCATAAACCTTGTCATCACAATGCTACATGCACTTATCATCACAATGTTCGATGACCCCTGACATCACAATGTTCCATAACCCCTGTCACCAAAATGCTCCATGACCCATTTCATCAAAATGTTCCATGTCCCCTGACATCACAATGCTCCATGACCCCTGTCATCACAATGCTCCATGCTCCTTGAAATCACAATGATCCATGACCTCTGTCTTCACAATGCTCCAAACCCATGTGATCACAATGTTCCATAACCATTGTCATCACAACGCTCCATGATGCCTGTCATCACAATACTCCATGCCCTTGTCGTCACAATGCTCCATGATATTTGTTATCACAATTCTCAATACACTTGTCATCACAATGCTCTCTGACACTTGTCGTCAGAATGCTCCTTGAACCCTGTCATGAAAAGGCTTCATGCATTTTTCATCACAATGACCCATGCCCTTTTCATCACAATGCTCCATGCCATTGTCATCACAATACTCCACAAGCTTGTCATCTGAATGCTCCATGACACTTGTCATCACAATGCTCCATGAGCACTGTCATCACAATGCTCCATACCACGTGCCATTACAGTGCTCCATGACGCTGGCCATTCACAATTATCCGTGGTCTTCTCATCACAATGCTCCACACGCTTGTCATCAAAATGCTCCATGACTCTTGTAATCACAATGTTCCATGGCCACTGTCATCACAATTATCCACACCCCTTGTCATTATAGTGCTCCATGACGCTCATCCTCAAAATTATCCATGGTCTTCTCATCACAATGCTCCACGGTCTTGCCATCACAATGCTCCATGCCCTGGTCGTCACAATGCTCCATGTTTCCTGTCATCACAATTCTCCACGTTCTTGACAACACTATGTTCCATGACACTTCCCATCACAGTGTTAAATGCTTTGTCATCACAATACTCCACAAGCTTGTCATCACAATACTCCATGACTCTTGTCATCACAATGATCCATGACCCCTGTCATCACAATGCTCCATGAGACGAATCATCACAATGCTCCATGCCCCTTGTCATTACAGTGCTCCATGATGCTCGTCACCAGAATTATCCATGGTCTTCTCATCACAGTGCTCTACGGTCTTGCCATCACAATGCTCCATGCCCTGGTCATCACAATTCTCCACGTCCTTGTCATCACAATGCTCCATGAAAGTTCTCATCACAATGATACATGCTCTTGTCATCACAATTCTCCATGCACTTGTCATCGCAATGCCCCCTGACCCCTGTCATAGCAAGCCCCATGCCTTTGTCATCACAATGCTTCACGACATTTTCATCAAAATTCTCAATGGCCGTTGTCATCACAATGCTCCATGCCCTTGTCATCAAAATACTCCACAAGCTTGTCATCAGAAAGCTCCATGACCCTTGTAATCACAATTCTCCATGCACTTGTCAGCACAATGCACCCTGAACCTTGTCATCACAATGCTCCAAGCCTTTGTCATCACAATGCTCCATTACCTTTGTCATCACAATCCTCCATGACACTTGGCATCACAATGCTCCATGCCATTGTCATCACAATGGTACATGAAATATGCCATCACAATGCTCCCTGACACCTGTCTTCACCATACTCCATGACCTTGTCATCAAAATGCTCCATGCCCTTGTCATCACAATGTGCCATGCCCAATGTCAACACAATTATCCATGAAACTTGTCAGACCAATGTTCCATGCCCCTGTCATCACAATGCTACAAGACCCCAGTGATCACAATGCTCCGTGTGTCCCGTCATCACAAGGCTTCATGACCTGTGTCATCACAATGGTCAATGCCCTCATCATCACAATGCTCTGTGAAATTTGTCACCACAATGCTCCATGACATTTTCATCACAGTGCAGATACGTCCATGAGTGCAAGTGCCCTATGCTCTGTAGCTCATCTTTTAGATGTTTTAGCAAACACAATACACTTCTCCATAGTGGCCGTTGGCAAATTACAATTCCACTATCAGTCTCACAGGGCTCCCTTTTCTCCTCGCCCTGTCCTGCATTTCTGGTGTTTACACTTTATGTGGATGGCCCTTCTGACTGATGTGAAGTGATACATTTTGTAGTATTGATTTCCAGTGCCCACCTGTTTGGTTGGATAAAAAGTGTGTATGGCCTTTACTTGAATATATTCGGAAAAAATTGCATACGCCCTTTTGGGCCAACAGCATCATTGGCGATGTTCAGCCCCTTTTCTTGTGTTTTAATGGGGAGTCCTTTCTACCTCTTCAAATCTGTTTCCTGCCACTCTCCCTTGCTTACAACTTCTTTTCTGTGACTTACCTCAAGACATTTTTCGATGGTAGATATTTTAAACTCTGCAGTTTCATGAATTTTAGTGCCCCTGAGTTCCATTTTTCAACTTGTGTTTTTGGAAACTGGACAAAAAACAGAGGGATTTCCTCTAGCCCTATTCTCTTTCCGTGGGGAATTCTAGCCTTTGAAGAATTTGTCTTCCAGATTGGAAATTACAGTGGCATGTGCCTGTCTGAACAACTAAGACTTGTCTCTAAATTTTTCTCATCCTTCCGCTTCATCCTCTGGACAAATTCCAAACTGTGTGCAACAGGATGTTGACGGTGCTGATATCCCCAAGTGAGGAGATTGATAGGAAAGATGCTGGAGGGGTGAACCCGAGCACCAGACAATGAGGAGATGAGGTGCCTTTTCCAAACTCTTTCCGATCAAACGGTGTACCATCCTCTAGGTGTGACAGGCATGTTTTAGCTGTAGGAAGGGTCCAGTGCATGGAAGGAGAACACCAGGGATATTTCCAAATCAGTGCCTCCCCGTACCCCAAACTGGGGAATTTTTAAGCTACGGCTACACGTATGTCCATTAAGCGCCTTGGGAAATAGGCAGAGCCCAAACTTTAGATGATTGAAATCTTCAGGGTCAGAAGCGTTCACCATCGGCCTTGCTTAGGTTACATTTTATCTGTCTTTGATAGACGATGTCAATAAAAATATCTATTCTTTTTCAGATTATTTCCCCTTATAGGTTATTGCAAAATATTCAGTGTAGTTCCCTGTGCTATACAGTAGTTCCTTGTTGATGATCTATTTTATACATAGCAGTGTGTATGTGTTAATCCCACACTGTTAACTTATCCCTTCTCCTACCTTTCCCCTTTGGTAATAATAAATTATAAGATTTTATACTTCTCAGAAATGGGGGAGCTGAAAGAGAGGTATCATTTTCAGTGAAAAAGCATTCAAAACAAGATTGAAGCTTCAGCCATGAGTATTTGATGTACATCCATGGAAATAAATCTCTTCATTTCTCTAATGTTGACCTGACAAATAAGACAGACGTCTTCACTGAACTTGCTTATAGTAAAGTGATGGAAATATCAAACGTAAGTCTTAGAAACATCTTATTTTACCCGAGCATTATACACTGCTCTATGTTAACTACAGTTTGGCTCACACATCTGTTCATTGAAGTTACAATGTTCTCAATTTCTGTTACTGATCCTCCAGAGTGGACCCCAACAGAAGTCCCCGTGCCCAGTGTCATTGGAGCCAACAGATCAAGACTGAGTTTGGTTCAGAAGCAAAGGAAACATTATTTTGAAAACCGAATGGAGAGGTGAGAGCGTGCACTCCCCCACGGGCTGTGGGCTGGGATGCTGTGTAGGGATCCCAGGAGCGTCACTGGGAGGGAGGGGATGGAGCTCTCGAGGGCTGGGTTGGCTGAAGCTCAGGCTCTATGCCGTGGAGTCTGCATGGGACCCCGCTAGCTGAGGTGTGGGTCCAGCCATTCTGCACTACGAAATCGGGTCTGAAGTGCCGGGTGTGGGACCTCTGCATGCGGAACCCTAGGAGCACGTGAAATTAGACAAAGCACAAAGGAAAAACAGCTTAGACTTTATTTTATTGCCCAGATTCTCTTTTTATCTCCCAGGAATTTTTAATGAACATTGCCAGAGACGAACACCTCCTCTGCTTTTGGTTCTGTTCCTCATTCTTCGGGTGTTGAGGGTGCAGACCCCTCTTTTGTAACTGCCTCATGCTGTGCTGGGAGCCCTGATACTTCGGGTGAGGGGCAAAACGTCTCCCCACCAGCCGCCAGGTGAGGTTGATTGTCCCAAGGCCTCCTGCCTCACTTCTCGTACGCCTGAGCACCAGCATTGGAAGTGTTATAGATTCTAATGACCTTTAAGTGTCCAGGAGAGAGATGTGCAGAGATGCTGAGGTGGCAGGTTTCACCCCACCCCAGATTTGTTCGGCGACCTTAGGCTGACGGTTTTTGCCAGCCTAGATGCTCTGACCAGTAGTCTGTGCTTTCTTTAATTAGGTCCCTGAATTAATGTACAAACAGCACCATGTGTCAGAACCCTGCCCTCACAACTCCCAGACAGTCCAGGGTCAGTGGTGATCCAGGACCATGACGTCCACTGAGTCAACGGCATTTAGAAGTAGCCAGCAGTCCAGCCGGTCATATTGGCCACCATCACCGTGGTGTCTGTAGGGTTTTCTATGGTGAAAGCGTGATATACGTTTCCCCCGCCAAGCTTATTAGCTCCCCTCTGGGTGCAGTAAGTCCTGCAAGCAGTAGTCTGCTCTTTCGGGGCACAGTCTTGTTGTTTTATGAAAGAAACTCCAGGTCAAGTGATGGTCACACGAGTCATCTTGGGGGCCCGTTGCCCCCATTTGTCTCTCTGGAGGTTGGAGTTGGAGGGCCTCCTCACTCGAGGTCAGTGTGTCCACAGAGCGACCCCTGCAACTTCAGGGCATGATGGGTGGTTAGGATCACGACGTGGGGTCCTTTTCCCTTAGGAGGGAGCTGGCGTTGCGGGCTGCTGATTTCTAGCTTTTTAGATACCCCAGTATCCTGGCCTGATGAGTCGGTGGGCAAAGCCCTTGGTGACCATAGTTTATCATACCTGAAGGGCATTCTTGTGTTGCTCCATTTCAATTGGTCCCAGTTTTTGCACTAAGGCTCCAAGGGCAATTAACCTTTGACCGGGTATGTAAAGGTCAAAGGGTTTAGCTAAATTAGCGAGTTCCTGGGCAAGGGTCTGAATTGACTGCTCTTTCCATTCTTGAAAGGCTGCTTCTGGATTCTATACAAAAGGATCATCATCTTTCGTGTCAGTGTTTCATGTAGAGGCCCAGCTATTAGACTGTAGTTAGGGATCCAGATGCAGAAAACCTTGGCCTCCCCAGGAACCCCTAAGCTGTCTTCTAGTTTTAGAAGAGGTAAGGCTGCAAATGGCTTCTTCCCTATCCTGGGATGCGTTTCTCTGAATATTTGTGAGAATGAAGCCCAGGCATGTCACCTGAGCCTGGGATATTTGAGCCTTTTTCTTGGACGCCTTCTATCCTTTCTTGGCTAGGTAGTTCAGAGGCGTCTTTAGTAGGCATGCGGATCAGAATGTCATCTGCATATTGAAGGAGGGTTCCCTTTTACAGAGGCAGAACGTTTAGGTCTTTAGAGGACATTTCCCCAATGATGGTGTGGGGATTTTTGAACCATTGGGGCAGGACGGCCCAGCATTATTGCTTGTGTTGCATGTTGTGTCCTGCCACTCACAAGCCAACAATTCTTGTGACTCTGAGATGAATGGAATACAGAAGAAGGCATCATTGAAGTGTAATACAGAATGCCTTGGCCTGGTGGATGGTAGAATGAGCAGCAGGGTGTAGGAAATAGGATCTACTGGATGTAGATCCTCAGTGGCTTCAATGACTGTCCTGATATCCTTTACCAGGTCTCCAGCAGCCCATGGGGCTCTCATGGTCAGGCCAATCCCAGGATATGGAGCTCACCTGGGCTGCATCCCGCACCCCACAGCCCACGGGGCTCTCGTGTTCAAGGCCCTCCCAGGGTATGGAGCTCACCTGTGCAGCTACCCAGCAGCCCATGGGGCTCTCATAGTCAGGCCCTTCCCAGGATACGGAACTCCCCTGGGCAGGTACCCCAGCAGGGCTGGACACACAGGAACTGTGCACATAGCCCACCTTGCAGAGAACCCCCAGCTCACCTGTCGCTCACAGCTGACACAGAACACCTCAGAGCAGGACTTGAACTAACAAACAGCAGCTCTGACAGGTCTGTGACCCTGGCTATCACTCTGTGCAGCCTCTCTCTGCCTGGTCTTCCAGACACTTCCACTGCAGCCAGGGCACCAGGCCCCTGTCTCCACCCACCATCACTCCTCTCCCTGACTCCTGGGTTCCTCTCATTAGGATAGGGTCTTCTTGAATTTGTTTTCCACTCATGGACCAGATAAAATGATAAGAAAACAAGCCGCAGCTGCAGCCCCTTGTCTAGCCTGACTCTCAAGAGCCCACAACTGTTCCTTGGGACTGACCCGTTTAGCAAGGTTCATTTTCTGCAACTGTGAGCCCTTGAGGGGTGAGGATTGGCTGATTTGGGCAGCCTGACACTTCCTGCCAACCCCCACCTCAGGTGTGCCTGGGTTGAGGTCAATATAAACACCTCTCCAGTCAGCAAGAGCCCCTGTAGCTGTGCCTGACGGCATATTCTCTGCCACGTCAGCAGTGTCGGGGCTGGGGTGGTGGGAGGGAGTGAGGGGCCGTGGCTTTGTGGGTGGCCCAGTGTGAGTGGGGCTCTGCTGGACTTTCTGCAGGAGTTGTCAGGTTGCCACCTGCTAAAGAAGAGGATGTGTCACCCATACCTGCCACTAGAATATCTCCCCAGGCAGAGGTGAGGAAGTAAAAAAGCAGTGGGGTCCATGGCAGGAAGGGTATCTCAGGCAGGGAAATGGAAATATTCCAGAAGAGCATCTGGGGCCAGGACCATCCTGGCTGGCCTGCAGGCACCAAGTCGGCCTGCGTGCTCTCGCTAGTGTGGCTCCACAGCCCTTCCTCTAGGCTTGCAAGTGCTTGTACATATTAAGGTGTTTTACCTGGAAAGGTTGGGAAGAGTTCAGCTGCAGCAGGACTGGGGCTCAGCTCACATTTACTCACAGACGCCTCGACACTGTCCCCCAGCTTTGCAATGAGGATGCTCCTTGTGGGGGGGAGCACTGCTGAGTGCATGGGAGACAATTTCCCACCTCTGACCAACTTAAGAATTTTTTACCACTGGAGCAAGTGCCCTGATACGATTTTCCTCTGTATAACTGGTGAGTTCTGTTTTTTTTTTTTCTTTTTTTCTTTTTGGTTCAAGTTAGATTTTATTTATTCCTCTTTTTTTTTTAATTTGGAGATATAAACATGGAAATAATGCATTAATATAAAGACGTCTATGTGAAGGGAGAAAGTTTTTTTCTGTTATATTTTATTAAATGTTATTTATTTATTTTTAATTTTTTTTAAATTTATTTCTTTTATACAGCAGGTTCTTATTGGATATCTATTTTTTACATATAAGTGTGCACATGTGAATCCCAGTCTCCCAATTCATCCCACCACCACCCTCACATGGCGTTCCCCCCTTGGTGTCCATAAGTTTGTTCTCTACATCTGTGTCTCTATCTCTGCCCTGAAAACCGGTTCATCTGTACCATTTTTCTTGGTTCCACATATATGCATTAATATACAATATTTGTTTTTCTCTTTCTGACATACTTCACTCTGTATGACAGTCTCTAGATCCATCAAGGTCTCTACAAATGACCCAATTTCATTCCTATGTATGGCTGAGTAATATTCCATTGTATATATGTGCCAGATCTTCTTTATCCATTCATCTGTTGATGGACACTTAGGTTGCTTCCATGTCCTGGCTATTGCAAATAGAGCTGCAATGAACATTTTTGTACATAACTCTTTTTGAATTATGGTTTTCACAAGGCAAATGTCCAGTAGTTGGATTGTTGTGTCGTATGGTACTTCTATTGTTAGTTATTTAAAGGAACCTCCGTACTGTTCTCCCTAGTGCCCATATCAATTTACATTCCCACCCACAGTGCAAGTGTGTGCCCTTTTCTCCAATAAAGGCCTCTCCAGCATTTATTGTTTTGTAGATTTTTTTGATGATTGCCACTCTGACTGCTGTGAGGTGATACCTCAGGGTAGTTTTGATTTGCATTTCTCTAATGATTAGTGATGTTCAGCATCCTTTCATGTGTTTCTTGGTAATCTGTATATCTTCTTTGGAGAAATGTCTATTTAGGTCTTCTGCCCGTTTTTGGATTGGGTTGTTTGTTTTTGTGATATTGAGCTACATGCGGTGCTTGTAAAGTTAGGAGATTAATCCTTTGTCAATTGCTTCATTTGAAAATATTTTCTCCCATTCTGAGGGTTGTTTTGGCATCTTGTTTATGTTTTCCTGTACTGTGTAAAAGCTTTTAAGTTTCATTAGGTCCCATTTGTCGATTTCTGTTTTTATTTCCATTTCTCTAAGTGGTGGGTCCAAAAGGATCTTGCTGTGATTTATGTCATAGATTGTTCTGCCTATGCTTTCCTCTAAGTGTTTTATAGTGTCTGGTCTTATATTTAGATCTCTAATCAATTTAGAGTTTATTTTTGTGTACGGTGATATGGAGTGTTCTAATTTCATTCTTTTATGTGTAGGGGTCCAGTTTTCCCAGCACCAATTACTGAAGAGACTGTCTTTTCTCCATTGTATATCCTTAGCTCCTTTGTCATAGATGAGATAGCCATAGGTATGTAGGTGTATCTCTGGGCTTTCTGTCCTGTTCCATTGATCTGTGTTTATGCCAATCTACATACACTTGATTCCATTATGGAGACATATAAATACATAGGTTTCAAGGTTATTACCAGTCAGATATATTCCTCTTCAGTGAATAGGGTGTTTTGTGTCCAGTTCATTGAGAAAGGAGTAGGTCTTGTCTATTACATATTTGGTATATGGAATGGGATCTGTGCTAATTTCAAACTCTGCTTTTACAGATCACCCCACGTCACCTTTCCCCTTAAGGAGGCATAAGTGTGTTTTCTAAATGTGTAACTCTGTTCACTTTTGAAATTCATTTCATGTGTAGCCATGTTTACATTCCCTCTATAAGTGATATGTTACAATAAGTTTCTTTTACTTTGTGGCTCATTTCACTTAGCATCATCATACCTAAAACCACTCATTAAGCTGCTATTGGCCTTATGACATTGATTTTATGTCTGAGTGATATTCCCTTGTATATAAGTACCACAACATCTATATCTATTTTTTTTCCTTTCCTGGGATATTTAAAGTGTACTGAAGTCGAGGTACTTGTAAACAGAGCAGCCCTAAAGTTTGGGCTGGCTGTGTGTTGTGGATTTTTAGTTTTCCCAAAATACACGCCCATGAGTGGAAGTGTGCTATGCTCTGTAGCTCTGTTTTAGAAAACAACATACAGTTCTCCAGAGAGGCTGTTGGCAATTTACATCTTGTCCATCGGCGTAACCAGGCTCCCTTTTCTCCATGGCCTGTCCTGCATTTGTGGTTTTTACACTATTTGTGGATGGCCCTTTTGACTGGATATAAGGGACACTTCTCTGTAGTGTAGATTTGCAATGCCTGATGGCTTGCTTGGCCAAAAAGGGCATATGCATTTTTTTCCCGAATATATTCAAGAAAATACACATAGTCCCTTTTCAGCCAAGGGCAACATTGTCGAAATTCTGTCGCTTTTCATGTGCTTTAAAGACGACTCCAATCTACCTCTTGAAATCTGTTTCCTTCAATTCTGCCTTGCATTCAAATCCTCTTCACTGCCTTTCCTCAATATATTTCTGGATGATAGTTGTCCTTTATAACTCTGCAAGTTTGTGAATTGCTGTGCCCCTGATTTCCATTTTTCAACTCGCCTCTTTGTGAGCTGGCTGCAATACCGCAGGATGGCTTTAGGCACTAGTCTGATTCCAGGGCTTCAGGCTGAGCCTTTGGTTAATTCTTCTTCCTGGTGGGAAACTAGAGTGACATGTGCCCATCCAAACACCTACAGCTAATCTCTCATTTATTCCCCCTCTTCCTGTTCATCCTCTGCACAATTTGCAAACTGTGTATATCAGGAGGGTAAAGGCGCTGACACTCCAAGTGGGGAGACTTGTAGTAATGCAGATGGAATGGCGAAGCCGAGCACGACAAAAGGAAAAATGAGGTACCTTTTAGAAAACTTTCCCAATTACACAGTGTACTATCCACTGGGTTTCCCATGCATGTTTTAACTGTAGGAAGATTCCCTTAAACCTGGAGAGTTGGGACCACTAGAATGGGTAGCACACAGTATTGCTCTAAGTGGTGTTCTTTTGCTCACACAACCTCAGGAATCTTGTCAGTCCCAAGTGTCCAGTCTTATGTCTCATCCAGCAGTGGGTGTAAAGGTGGTCAATCCAGGTTGCATCACAGGCCCTGAACGAAATTTTTAAGGCTTTCTCACTGTTTCACTGTTTTTGCATTTTGTTTTTGAAATTAATTTTTATAAGTGGGTTTAACTGAATTTCAGTACTCTGTTCATGCCGTTATTCACACACATGATTCCTTTATGGAGACATGAGAATACATATGTTTTAAAATACTGAGAGTCAGACATATTCCTTGCAATGAATAGGGGGTGTTGAGTCCAGTTCATTGTGGCGGGATTAGGTGTTGTCTATTACATACTTGGTTTATGTAATGGTATCTGTGCTAATTTAAAACTGTGATTTTATGCATCACCCCACCTCGCCTTTCCCATTAAGCAGGCAGAAGCTTGTTTTCTAAATTTGTGACTCCGTTGTGTTTGTAAATCAGTTCATGTGTAGCCATGTGTACATTCCCGCTATGAGTGATATCTTATGATAAGATTCGTTACTCTGGTATCTTTCCTAAAAGAGTTCATGTGAGGCCATTTTTACATGACCTTCATAAGTGATATCTTATGATAAGTTTTTTTTCTGTGTGACTTATTTCACTTAGAATCTTCGTACCTGAATCCACTCATTTTGCTGCTACTGGCCTTATGAAATTGATTTCATGGCTGAGGGATATACCATCGTACGTAAGTACCACAATTTCTTGAACCATTTTTGTCTTTCCTGGGATATTTAAGGTATACCCAAGTTGAGGTTCTTGTAAGCAGTGAAGCCCTAAATTTTGTGGTGGCTCTGTCTTATTGATTTTCAGTTTTCCCAAGGTATATTTCCTAGACTGGAAGTGCCCATGACTCTGTAGCTCTGTTGTTTACTTGTTTCAGGGAACACAATGCACTCCTCCAGAGAGGCAGTTCGCAATTTAAATCTCGCCCATCAGCATAACAAGGCTCCCTGTTCTCCAGAGCCTGTCTTGCCTTTCTGGTTTTTACATATTTTGCAGATGTCCCTTTTGACCAGTGGGAAGTGATACTTCTTTGTAGTGCAGATTTGCATTGCCCGCTTGCTTGCTTGGCCAAAAAGGGTGTATGCGTGTTCTCCTGCATATATTCAGGAGAAAACTTATACGCCCTTTTTGGGCAAGTGCATCATTGTCGAAGTTGTGCCCCTCTTCCTGTGCTTTAAAGGCGATTCCAACATACCTCTTGAAATCTGTTTCCTGCTATACTGCCTCGCTTTCAAGTCCACCTCGTTGCCTTCCCTCAGCAGATTTTTGGGCGACAGTTGTCGTTTATTACTCTGCCAGTTTAGAATTGCTGTGCCCCTGAGCTCCATTTTTAAATTCGTTTTTTGTGAGCAGACCGCAAGTCCAAAATTTTGGTTCAGGACCTATACTGGTTCCCGGCGCGTGGCTGGGACTTTGGTTAATTCTTCTTCCTGCCGGGCAATTAACGTGACATGTACCCGTCCAAATGCCTAAAATCTACTTTCTCATTTGTTCTCCCTCTTCCCTTTCATCTTTGCCAAATTGGCAACTGTGCGAACCAGGAGGTTAAAGGGGCTGTCTCTCCAAGTTGGGAGATTGATAGTAAAGCAGTTGGAAAGTCAAACTGGAGCACCAGGAGAGGGATTATTAGTTGAGTTTTAGAAACCTTTCGTATTCACAGTGTGTCCATTCTCTAGGTTTCCCGTACATGTTATAGCTGTAGTAATATTCCCTTCAACCTGGACAGTTGGGACCCATGGAATGGGTGCCACACATTTTTGCTTTAAAGGGTCTGCATTTGCTCACCCAATCTCACCAATACTCTCAGTCCCAAGTGTCCAGCCTTATGCCACATCCAGCTGTCATTGTAGATAGGGTCATTCCAGGTTTCATCACAGACCCTGAAAGAATTGTAAAGAATGTCCCTGTTTTATTGTTGTGTGTTTGAAATTCCATTTTATAGTGGGTTTGAGCTTATTCTCACTGCTATGTTTATTCCAGTCTAGACACACTTGATTCCCTTTTGGAGACATATCAATACATAGGTTTTAAGATTCTTACTAGTCAGATATATTCCTCTGCGGGGAATATGCGGGGTTGAGTCCCTTTCACTTAAGAAGGTGTAGGTAATATCTATTCTGTACTTGGTTTCTAGAATGGTAGCTGTACTAATATCAAACTCTGGTTTTATGCATTACCCACCTCTCCTTCCCCTTTAAGCGGGCATACGATTGTTTTCTAAATGTGAGAATCTCTTACATTCCTAGCTCAGTTCATGTGTAGCCATGTTTACAGGACCTATATAAGTGATATCTTATGATAAGATTCTTTTTCTGTGTGACTTATTTCACTTAGAATCATCGTACATGAATCCACTCATTTTGCTGCTACTGGCCTTATGACATTGATTTCATGGCTGAGGGATAATCCATCGTACGTAAGTACCACAATTTTTTGATCAATTTTTGTCTTTCCTGGGATATTTAAAGTGTACCAAAGTTGACGTTTTTGTAAGCAGTGCAGCCCTAAATTTTGGGGTGGCTCTGTCTTTTTGATTTTCAGTTTTCCCAAGGTATATTCCCTAGACTGGAATTGCCCTTGGCTCTGTAGCTCTATTGTTTACTTGTTTTAGGGAACACAATGCACTCCTCCAGAGAGGCAGTTGGCAATTTACATCCTGCCCATCAGCATAAAAAGGCTCCCTGTTCTCAAGGGCCTGTCTTGCCTTTCTGGTTTTTACACATTTTGCAGATGTCCCTTTTGAACAGTGGGAAGTGATACATCTTTGTAGTGCAGATTTGCATTGCCCACTTGCTTGCTTGTCCTAAAAGGGTGTATGCGTTTTCTCCTGAATATATTCAAGAGAAAACGCATAAGCCCTCTTTGGCCAATTGCATCATTGTCGAAGTTGTGTCCCTTTTCCTGTGCTTTAAAGCTGATTCCAACGTAACTCTTGAAATCTGTTTCTTGCTATTCTGCCTCGTTTCAAGTCCGCCTCGTTGCCTTCCCTCAACAGATTTTTGGACGATAGTTGTCCTTTATTACGCTGCAAGTTTGTGAATTGCTATGCCCCTGATCTCCATTTTTCTACTCGTTTTTTGTGAGCTGAACCCAAGTCCAAAATTGTGATTCAGGACCTATAATGGTTCCCGGTGGGTGGCTGAGACTTTGGTTAATTCTTCTTCCTGCTGGGAAATTAGAGTGACATGTGCCCGTCCAAATGCCTAACCGCTACTCTCTCATTGGTTCTCCCAATTCCCATTCATCCTCTGCCAAATTGGCAACATGTGCGAACCAGGAGGTTAAAGGTGCTGTCTCTCCAAGTTGTGAGATAGATAGTAAAGCAGTTGGAAAGTCAAACCAGAGCACCAGGAGGGTGAGAATTCGTTGAGTTTTAGAGACCTTTCGTATTCAATGTGTGCTCATTCTCTAGGTTTCCCGTACATGTTATAGCTGTAGTAAAATTCCCTTCAACCTGGAGACATGGGACCCATGGAATGGGTGTCATGCACTATTGCTTTAAAGGGTCTGCATTTGCTCACCCAATCTCACCAATCCTCTCATTTCCATGTGTCCAGCCTTATGCCACATCCAGCTGTCATTTTAGATAGGGTCATTCCAGGCTTCATCGGAGACCCTGAAGGAATTGTAAAGAATTTCCCTTTTTTTGTTTTTGAAATTCCTTTTTATACTGGGTTTGAGCTGATTCTCGCTGCCATGTTTATGCCAGTCTAGACACTCTTGATTCCCTTATGGAGACATATCAATACATAGGTTTTAAGATTCTTACAGGTCATATATATTCCTCTGCGGGATATGGGGTTTTGAGTCCCTTTCACTGAGGAAGGTGTAGGTCTTGTCTATTCCATAGTTCGTTTTTGGAACAGTACCTGTGCTTATATCAAACTCTGGTTTTATGCATCACCCCACCTCTCCTTCCCCCTTAAGCAGGCATAAGATTGTGTTCTAAATGTGAGACTCTGTTCTCTTTCCTAACTCACTTCAACTGTAGCCATGTTTACAGGATCTTCATAAGTGATATCTTATAATAAGCTTCTTTTTCTGTGTGACATATTTCACTTAGAATCATCGAATCTGAATCCAGTCACTTTGCTGCTACTGGACTTATGACATTGATTTCATGGCTGAGGGATATTCCATCGTATGTAAGTACCAAAATTTTTTGAACCATTTTTATATTTCATGGGATATTTTAGTTGTACCCAAGTTGAGGTTCTTGTAAGCAGTGCAGCCCTAAATTTGGGGGTGGCTCTGTCTTATTGATTTTCAGTTTTCCCAAGGTATATTCCCTAGACTGCAAGTGCCCTTGGCTCTGTAGCTCTGTTGTTTACTTGTTTTAGGGAATACAATGCACTCCTCCAGTGAGGCAGTTGGCAATTTACATCCCGCCCATCAGCATAACAAGGCTCCCTTTTCTCCAGGGCATGTCTTGCATTTCTGCTTTTTACGCATTTTGTCAATGTCCCTTTTGCCCGGTGGGAAGTGGTACTTCATTGTAGTGCAGATTTGCATTGCCCGCTTGCGTGCTTGGCCAAAGAGGGCGTATGCGTTTTCCCCTGCATATATTCAGGAGAAAATGCATACGCCCTTTTTGGCCAAGTGCATCATTGTCGAAGTTGTGCCCCTCTTCCTGTGCTTTACAGGTGATTCCTACGTACCTCTTGAAATCTGTTTCCTGCTATTCTGCCTCGCTTTCAAGTCCGCCTCGTTGCCTACCCTCAACAGATTTTTGGATGATAGTTGTCCTTTATTACTCTGACAGTTTGTGAGTTGCTGTGCCCTTGAGCTCCATTTTTCATCTCGTTTTTTGTCAGCTGAACGCATGTGCAAAATTTTGGTTCAGGACCTATACTGGTTCCCGGTGGGTGGTTGCATCTTTGGTTAATCCTTCTTCCTTCCAGGAAATTAGAGTGACATATGCCCGTCCAAATGCCTAACAGCTACTTTCTCATTGGTTCTCCCTCTTCCCTTTCATCCTGTGCCAAATTGGCAACCTGTGAGAACCAGGAGGTTAAAGGGGCTGTCTCCCCAAGTTGGGAGATTGATACTAAAGCAGTTGGAAAGTCAAACTGGAGCAACAGGAGAGGGAATATTCGTTGAGTTTTAGAAACCTTTCGTATTCACAGTGTTTCCATTCTCTAGGTTTCCCGTACATGTTATAGCTGTAGTAATATTCCCTTCAACCTGGAGAGTTGGGACCCATGGAATGGGTGCCATGGATTATTGCTTTAAAGGGTCTGCATTTGCTCACCCAATCTCACCAATCTTCTCAGTCCCAAGTGTCCAGCCTTATTCCACATCCAGCTGCCATTGTAGACAGGGTCATTCCAGGATTCATTAGAGACCCTGAAGGAATTGTAAAGAATGTCCCTGTTTTTTTGTTTTGTTTTTGAAATTCCTTTTTATAGTGGGTTTGCGCTGATTCTCGCTGCCATGTTTATGCCAGTCTAGACACACTTGATTCCCTTATGGAGACATATCAATACATAGGTTTTAAGATTCTTACTAGTCAGATATATTCCTCTGCAGGAAATATGGGGTTTTGAATCACTTTCACTGAGGAAGGTATAGGTAGGTCTTGTCTATTCCATAGTTGGTTTTTGGAAAGGTACCTGTGCTTATATCAAACTCTG